>NC_052616.1:22801024-22899925 GCF_016545825.1 Eucalyptus grandis
CTTGTGTTGGTTGTCGATACAAATGTAATGATTACATTTGTCTCTTTTCCACGTTTTTAGTTAGGGTTTGTCCCATGTATTGAGACTCATGGAACGCCTTCTCTCTTCGAAAGTCTGAAGCAAGGCGTCACCACCGATGAGTTCCTTCCAGTTTTCTTGGCAGAAACCAGATCTTCATGTACTATTAGCCACAAAAAGTTGAAGCAATCGAATTAGCATTACTTTATAACTAAGTTCAGTCCAACCTCCCTCCCCACTCCAAAAAAAAAAAAAATCCTCGTCATCCGCAGAAAACAAATTGCATAATTTTATTATACTATATTAAGTCAATTGCAATTTTTTACCTTCATGCTTCTGTCTCAGCCAAGCGTCCTATCTTCAAGCGGAGGAATAGAGCCTTTCAATAAGAGACCAAACGAATCGGCTATGTGATGATATGTTTATTCACCATTGAACTTCCTTGTTCCCCAAGTCAATCACCTATGGTAATGTTTAAAATTGTAGGCCCAAGTCGACCTTCTGATTTTATGCACGAAATCAAATGGCTAGGACGGTTATCGTATGATTACACATTATTATTTGAAGGCCTAGATATTTCGATTGACTATCAATCCAAGCCGAAAGGAGTATCATTTTTTATTTTACTTTTTTTTTTTCAAAACTAAGACTGGATTTGTTGTAATAAATATGGAAAGAACACATGCTAGGGTTCTGACATCAAGAGATAACTTTTGCAAATCTTAGAAATTTCTTCCTTATAGAATTATTTTCCTTTTGCAAAAATCCTTTTCTTTTTCTTTTACAAAAGAAATTTCCTTTTGTGCTCAACGACTATTTCTTCTTTTAAAACACCTTGCCATTTCAATTTGGAAACTTCCTTCTTCAGACCACGAATTTTCTGAAACCTTTATTATGCATTACACGATTCATTAATAAATTCTTCTGTATTATCAGAATTCGAACAATTTATCTCGTCTTCCTTATACCGCATGTCGGCCATCGAGATAGAGATGTGCTTGCTCCTCAATTTCATCATCATTGATTCACATTAAGTATCACTCCATATTTTTACCATTAGGCACAAAAAAACATGAGAAAATAGAGTAAAAGCGAGAGAGAAATCAAGACACAAGGTTTATCCTAGTTCATTCTTAAACTAGGCTTAAATCTAGCTGAGGATTCCATTATAATTAGCAATACCACCTCTCTGTTCCAACTCTCAATTACAAGATAAAGAAATTATATAAGTAGCGGTAGCAATTCATAGGCCTAAGCCCAAGTTACCAATAAAATATTAATTGAAACAATAAAAACCCTTCGGCAACCGGAGACACCAAGCCCTAAATTTGGGGGCAGCCTAGTGGGGCCCGTGTGTCTCTCTATTGATGGGGAATAAGAACCGCATATTAACACTACCTCCAAGGCTTCTTCTTCTTCTTCTTCTTCTTTTTCTTTCCCTCAAATTTCTGCTTTGATTTCTTGAGTAAGGAACAATCAGGCTTGGTGTATCCATGTTTTCAGCATTGAAAGTATATCACATCTTTACCTTTGTTACCCTCTTTCCTCTTAGAGAACTTCCTTTCATCGAATTCTTTTGATTGTTTGTTGCCCTAGAAGCCTTTTGGGTAATAACGTCATGTCTTCATCATCATCATCTTCATCTGCTTTCCTATCATCTACGTAATAAGTGTCAACCTTAAATGCAATGAACTTCTTACTTTTTTTTATCACATTCGTATTGTCGTTCAACTTCATAGGCCATTAGAGATCCTATTAGCTCATCCACTGTTAGAGGTATGATCCTCAGTGTTTCTCGAATGGAGGTATTAATGTGATTCCATTCAATTGGCATTGCTTTTACGATCTTGTCCACATATTCTTCATTGGTAAATGTCTTTCCTTGATAGGCAAGATCATTTACTATCTTTGTATACTTAGCGCTCATCTCAGTGATAGTTTTGTCAGACTTACTCTTGAAGGTTTCACACTCCCAGAAGTATGTTTATCTTGGTTTTCTTAACACTATCAATGCCTTCGAAAGTCACTTAAAATATGTCTCAAATATTTTTGGGCATAGTGCAAGTTGAAATAAGATTAAACTTAGAAGGAGATAAAGCACAATATAATGAATATAAAGCAATAGCATCTAAGGCATGTTCCTTTAATATTCTTCAAGAGTGATTGTGGCTTCTAGAGTTTTTAAGCTATTGCAAACTGCTCAGTACCATAAGATGTTGTCGATGTGATTGTTCAAATGGTTGAGCACCATTAAGACCATCTTAAGAGTGCCCCACATTGCTGGTGTTAGGAAACGGATTCCCAAAATAATCCAATACTCAATCGAACACTGAAAAATGAACAAGGAAAAACAAGCCCAGAAAACGTGTTACACCGATCATAAGGTACATTACTGAGTCGGACATACCTTGTCTTTTATTGATTAAACACCATTGCTATAGTTTGATGAGGAATTCTGATATTGTTCTTGAAGAGAAGCGTGCTGTTTTTGGGAGAAACTGAGAGAGCGTAGAAAATCAAGAGAACGTGTTTTCTCTTCTTTTCAGTTTACGTAGCAACCGCTCAAATTTTCTATTTTATTCAAAAATCCCCATTTTCTTTTATATATAGTAACTGCCTCTCACGGGCCAGGTTTTTGGGCCCAACATGGTCGGATGGGCCTAAGTAGGCCAATCAAACATAAAAACCCATAAGCTAGATTTGTTGGTCCGATGTATGCTTTCATCTTGCATTTGGTGTAGCAATAATTTGTTCCATCAAAATATGGAGGTCTTGCCATTAATCGTGCTTAACAGACTCGCACCAACGGTCAATGGCAGATCTTTATGTTCTTATAACAAAACAAAAAATCAAACTATGTATGGTTGTCAATATTCTTGAGATTTAAATTGATATTCAGTAATATATCTGGCTCTTCAAATCATAGTATAAAATCATGTGACCCGTATTGTCTTCTCAAGTGATATAAGGAGCTGCTTTTATTAGCAACGCATGGTATATTAAGGCTTCCTATAGTAGTTGACTTATGTATTGTCTTCCACTTCATCTTCTTGAGTATAACCAAGACTGTAGAAATTTTCACCTTGTTACGGTTTCTCCAAGTCCCCATGAAGTTCTTGTTTTCTAACTGTTCGCCTTCATCAAGGTCCAACCAGCTATCATCAGTGTATCACTTTTATTATTCAAGTTCTATATGTTGGGAGAAACTACTATGATATTTTGAAGTTGACAAAACCATTTGTCTATATCTATATCCGATAGATGCATATGCTGTCTTATGTCAAGTTGAACTAATACAAGGAGAGCTTTATCACCATTAGAACCAAGAATATAAAGTGAAAGACTGATGATGGTCAGGCGGACCTTAATAGAGGTGAACAAGTCAGAGAACGGGAAGTTCACCAGAACTTGGAGGTACTGTGACAAGGTGTACAACTCATCTAATCTTGGCCATACTCAAGACGATAAAGTGGAAGGTAGTATTTTAGTAAACTATTGGTGGGAAGCCTTGATAGATTGATTTGTTGCTGATGGAATGGGTTCCTTACATTACTTGAGAAGAACATGTGTATCATATGATTATATAAGAGAAAATAACACAAGTGTTACAACTTTCGATCACTTAAGTATCATAATTTTTGTATGGCGCTACCTTGAGTGCATTAATATTTTTTTTTCCGATAATTTGAGTGACTTAACTTATTAAAAATGTTCATCACCAATGTCATGCCATGTAAGATTTTCAACAACTTTGGGTGAAACTTTTTAAAAGTCATGGCACTTAAGTGATTAATTAAAAGTTGTGACACTCAAATGAACCTTTTTTTACAAGTCATAACACTCAAGTGGTTGAAAAAAAAAGTTATGACGTTCGTGGTATCCTTACATTCATAGTTGCACTATATTGGCAAATTGTCCGAAGGTTTATGACTAAATTTATAAAATTGAAAAGTTTATGACTAAATTGGCTACCGTACAATAGATTTAGAATTTTTGGGACAATTTATCCTAGTATAACCTATAGCATATGTGTCTTACTTACGATTAACATCCCCGTAAGGATGAATAGCTCCCAAAAAGGATCAATTGATTCTCTCCTAATTGGTTGGACTGTCATGCATTCCTAAGTGAGCTAATATGGTACGGTCAAATCCATCAAGATTATCAAAGCTCTACTTGGCATAATGCCCATCCGATAGGGACTGATGGGTTGTGCTAGATTCTAGATTACCTTTGGGAATCATCCCCATGACTACAAGACAAATTTTACTAATCACTGCAGGCTAACGACTAAGTTGGAAATTTTGGATAATAAGCATTGACCTAAGGATGATCTATGTTTATCAATATTCAGAGGTCTTAAATATAATTCCTCTCTCCTTCTACCTTCTTCTCCTAAAATTAAGTATACATATATATGGGCAGAGGAAAAGATTTTTTTTTTTTTAAAAGAAGGAAAATTTGGGCAATTCCTTGTATTATTCAGCCACATACATGCATTTGCCCTCGATCAGTTTATAGGTCGTTTTTCGGACCAACCACGTGAAAGTCAGATCTATGGCAACAATGGCAGAATAATGGACCATGAATCATATATATCATAACTCATATACGATGTCAGATCTCTTAAAGAATGATGGGCATGAGTCATGTATATCAAAAGTCAAAACTCAGGTAGTCACATCTCTTAAAGAATAGAGAGAAGAAGAAGTAAAAAGGTACCTTTGGCAACATTTTTATTCCTGAAAATAATTTCTTTTATAAATAATTCTTTTTCTATTTTCGGAATTAAAAAAAAAAAAAAAGAATGCATTTGGTATATCGCACATTTTTATACCTTTGAGATTTTTTATTCTTTTTTTTTCCTCTCTTCTTCTTCTGCTATAGGCCACCGCCGTTGCTTGCGGTGTCGCGACCTCTTTTTTTTTCGGTGCCCGCAATCTTGTACGAGCGCCTAAAGGAGGCTAATGGCTCGGCTGAAATTTGTTAAGCCCGGACTCTCCCAAGTCCACCAATTCAGGACTTGAACCTGTAAATCATTTTTAAAATAGAGTCCCCACTAATCGGTTTGGGTAGGTTGATTAGAAAGCCAAGCGAAGTATCGGGAGAAATACTCACTCCGCACAACAAGAGAAATTAGGATCGGGGACTTGATTACACTAGTTAATCACTAATGCCCTTTCAGTACCTAATCTTGTTTAAACCACGAGGCTTTTGGATGTTCGAGGATTTTCCATGCATTTTTGGGAGGAAAAACATTTTTTGAGTCTTTTTCTAATTTTTTTTTTTTTACACAAAAGGGATTTTTCTGAATTTTTGGCTTTTTCATGAAATTTTTGGCTTTTTCATGAAATTTTGGATTTTTTTGGATGTTTGGCATTTTTTTTTTGGAAAATATCGAATATTTTTTTTTTTTTATATTTTGGAAAATAAAATATTTTTTTATTTTTTAAAATAAATTATTTTTGAGTTTTTAAAAAATTTATTTTATTATAATATTATTTTATATTAAAATATTATAAAATCGGCCAGGGTCGGATCGCGTTGCGAGTCCGACTCAGATTTTTTTCTCTTTTTCTTTTTTAAGTGTAACAGCCCAAACCTATTTTTTTTGGCCCACTTCACAACAATTCTAGGCCAACACAACTCAGCCCACGCGTGCAAGCCCGACCCGCGGAAACCCTACCCGGAGTGAGGAGCGCCCCGACCGGCTTCGACCCGACGGGCGCCTCTTTCCACGCTCGCGTCTTCGCGGCGCCGATGCAGGGGCTGGGCGGATCTGTCGCGCTACGAGGACAGTAGCGGTGCGGCGTGGCGGCACAACGGCGGCGGTGGGTGGAGATGCAGAGGGAATGGCGGACAGAGCGTGGCCGAGGACCGGATCCCGCGGTGGCTCGGGGCGGCGATAAGGGTTTCGAGCGGAAACGGCAACACCAAGCGGGGTTGATACCTATCTGTGGAGAGGGTATGGCGCAGCGGCGTTGCTGGTTTGCGAGACGGTGTCCTTGGTGGTGGAGGCGGCTGCCTAGAGCGACGGGGCAGCGACGGTCGCGATGGCGAGGCCTCGGCTTCCTAGATCTGGTGTTGGCGGGTCTGTCTCGGCGCAGCGTCGAGGCGAGGAGCAACAGCAGAACCTCACTTCTCCGGCTAACCTCGCTCGGCCTCTACCCTCAGATCTGACCCTTCACGCTCAGATCTCTCCCTCTCAAGCTCACCTGCTCGCGGATCTGGGTTCGCTTGTGTGACATCCAGATTTTCGGGTCCTAATTTCGACTGGATAAATAGGGCCGCTTCGGTTGATTGAAGCTAAGGATTGTGGAATTGGAATGCAAGTGGGCTATATTGGTAAGGAAAATACCAATTGGAATGATGAGGTGTTGAATAAATTAATGGGGTCAATTTGATTTAATTCAAGAGGAATTAAGGCTCAATTGGAAAGAAAACCTAGCAAATTCGTATGCCACACTTACCCCCATATTTTGGCCTACCTAAATGCTTCTAGAAGGGGCAAAGTTGTCAAGAAATGGTGGGTGGATGACAGCCATAGTGGCCCACGTATGGCTGACCTAAGAGAGAGAGAGAGAGTGAGAGAAAAAGAAAGAAAATTGGTTTTCTCTTCTTTTTCCTCTCTCCTCCGTCGAGCGTCCCCATCTTCTTCTTCTTTTTCTTCAAAACCTCCATGGGAGCGGAAGACCAGAAAAGCAGAAGCAGCTGCCGTCATCGCCTCTCGCCACCGTCGTCGCCCACCGAAGCCGGAGACGCCGCCATTGCTCCGCGGTTGGCCGCACCTCACCGCACGCCCTCTCTTCCGCCCCTCTCTCCCTCCTCTTCTTGCCGGGTGCGAACAGAGGACAACAGAAGTCGCGGCGTCAGCGTCGCGGGAAGGAACCGCGACCAGCTGCCCGGGACGCCGCCGCCGCACCGGAGCCGCCGCACCGCCGCCCTCGCGACGCCCGCGCACTCCGCCGCCTCACGATCGCACTCCGCCGTCCTCGCTGTGCGACCCAACCCTGTTCCACCCTGTTCGGCTTCGTTTTGGCCATCACGGCCACGGTTCGGCCACCTCCGGCCACCGTGCGCCGCCACTTCGACCCGTCGGAGTCCTCGCCCTCCACCGGCCTTGGCTAGCTCGAATCAGCCACGGATCCGCCCCTTCCCGGCCGATCGGAGAAGTCGGAAAATGGGTTTGCAAAGAACCATTTGTTTGGCCCGTTTTGGCCGCCTTCCCGAGCCGGATGCTCGACCCGCTTTGGGGAAAGTCGATCCTCGCGTCAAGCCCGTCGTTTTGAGTGAGTTTTACTCACTAATGCCTCCTTAGTGTGCTAATTACACTTAAAGGTTGATTAGTTTTAATTAAATGTAATTAGGTTGTTAGATTAGAATTGATTAGTGATTATTAGTTAATTGCTTTGCATATTAGTTGTGTGGTTAGTGTAATTAGATAGTGAATTGCATGTAGTATTTATTGGATGCTTCTTGGGATTTTTCCCGTCCCTTATCGGGTGTTAATTAAGCGGTCGGGCCTAGGTGGTATTTTTAGGAATTAAATATTAATTTTCGAAATTAATTATTTAATTATTTATTTCCGGAAATTCAAGCTGGGATGGCCGGTGACCGGGATTTTATGCCGATGATGGTGGTGCAGACCGTTTATTTAATTCAGCTTCATATTGTGCTAAATTGGAATTATTGTGTTTATTTATTTATTTTTCGGAATTAATTATTTAATTATTTATTTTCCGAAAATTCAACTCGGATGGCCAGTGATCGGAATTTTATGCTGATTGTCATGGTGCAGTCCGTTTATTTAATTGAGCTCTATTTCATGTTGAATTGAATTATTTGTGAAAGAATGAATTATTCTTTAATTGAATAATCTTTGGTTATTAATTGAAAAAGAACTGGGCTTTGGTTGATAATGCCAAAAGGATCTGAGTGGGCTACAGAAAATGGTGGAATTTATAAAAAGGAAATTATTATGTTTTGGCTAAGGCCAATCGAGTATCCACTCATGGCATTTTATCGGGAATGATAAAATTGGTTATTTGATTATTTGCTTGGAATGATATGATCTACCGGCTCGATGACTCTACGGAGCATCTGGAGACAGGACGGTATGATAAATTGTGTGTATACCGGCTCGATGACTCTACGGAGCATTTGGAGATAGGACGGTATAATAAATTGTGTGTATACCGGCTCGATGACTCTACGGAGCATCTGGAGACAGGACGGTATGATAAATTGCGTGTATACCGGCTCGATGACTCTACGGAGCATCTGGAGACAGGACGGTATGATAAATTGTGTGTATACCGGCTCGATGACTCCACGGAGCATCTTGAGACAGGACGGTATGATCTAATGCTCGGTGACTCTACCGATTATCTTGAGACAGTACGGTATGATATACCGGCTCGATAATCCTATAGATCATCTTGAGACAGTACGGTATGATAAAATGGTTGATCAAGAGATAATTTGGATGACTTGTAATCGATTAGGTCGATTGATCGAGGATTCGATCTGAGTGTGACTTGATGTGATTCATTGCCTTGGTTTGATGTTGTGAATTGAATGATTGAAGGGAGATGATCGTGAGTGGTCGTCCTGATGTGAAATCGACTAAGTCGATTAGATCGATGCTTCGATACGTGATGTGATTGCTTATGTGCCTATTTGATCTCGTACTAATATGCGGGTGGAATCGAGGCCAAGGTAAGTCTTCTAACTCATGTTGTGCATAGGCAGCCCTAAGGTGTATTAGTTTACTAATCGGGTCTTAGGAGGTAGAACTTGCTGAGACGTGGTCTCAGTGGTTATTGAATAACCATTTCAGGTCCTGGATGAGGAGCTTGAGGAGCATGAATCTGATGAGGAGGTCTCTGTTGAGGAACCCAAAGAGGAGTACGTGGAGGAGGACCCCGAGTATGACATCGAGTACGACTCGGATGAGGATCGAAATCCTATCCTGTCTTGTCAGACCTTGTTTGCATGTAAAAAGTGTAGTTGTGAATTTTCAGTAAGGAAAATATATGGCCTGCTTTTCTATCCCATTGCTTTATTGTCTGGGGATTTATAACTGCTTCCGCATGTGCATATATAAATGAAAAGGTCGGCGATACATAGTCCTGGGATATCGCATTCATTTTAAATCGACCAAAAGTAAGGGATGTGTGCGTGCCTGAGGGTCGGGGCGTGACAGCTTGCCGCCGGCCTCCCCCGATGTCTCTCGGTGGGAGGTTGTTTAGCTTGCGACCCGATCCTCCGCCCTCTTGGCTTGCTCTTCGATTTCCCCCTTGAAGTCTCTCAAAGGGAAGATCTCGGAGTTCGCCGTGTGTCCTTCGACGGAGGTGGTGCCTCGCTATTTATAGGCGAGGGGCGGCCGGTCGACGGGGCTTCGACCGCCGGTCTTCGCACGCCGAACGGACGCCCGTGGCCGAACCGGTGTCTCATCTCAGCATTAAAGGCGTGCATTGAAGGCGCATGCGCGTCGTCCTCTCCTCCGGCGGCCTACCTCCATTCCTCTTTACCGTAGGTTGCCCTTGAGCGCGTCGCCGACCGCCGCGCGTGATGCACAGAGGCACAGAGAAGAAGAAGGAAGGAGAAGGAAGAAGGAGGGGGAAGGGTTAGGTTGAGTCGCGTGGGTGGGCCGGTGGGGGGCTGCTGGGAGAAAAAAAAAGGGGAGGGGCCGGGCTTCGCTTTTTTTTTTTTTGTTGTTTTGTTGTTTTTATTTGTTTTTTGTTGTTTTTGTTATTTATTATTTATTATATGAAAAATGGAAAAATAAAAGAAAACAGGGCCTAATTAATAACTTAATGGAAATTTAGGTGTCAACAGCTGCCCCTCTTTGAAGGTGAGTTCGCAGATGTTGCATTCAAAGACAAACGTGATACCTAAATTTTGTCCGTTCATATGCAATAGATTATATTTTATTTGGGACCTATTGTCCTATGCAGAAAATGAGCAATATCACATTACACATACTAAGACAGATAAGAAGATACACTTGTAGTTACTTTACCGGGAGTGAGTGAGATAGGGTGTGAACCCCGAGCTTGGCAAGTATCAAGGCGTCATCTTACTTGGTGATATGAGGAGGTTGCTTTTCCAGGGCTCGAACCATTCTTCGGTCGCCTGTTAAAACAAACCATGATTTGTCTAGGACCCGAACCTTTCTTCGGTCGCCTTGACGGGGAATTGCTCCTCCAGGACCCGAACCATTCTTCGGTCGCCTGTTGGAGCAATCAGTTGTTTGTCTAGGACCCGAACCTTTCTTCAGTCGCCTTCACGGGAGATGCGCCAACCTTTCTTAGGGCATCTGTTTGTTGGGGGTCTGACTTCTATCAAAGACACCAGTTGGAACCCGACCTTTCTCGGGAGGATGCACCGACCTTTCTCAGGGCATCGATTTGTGGGGTGTCTGACTTCTGTCGAAGACACCAGTTGGAACTCGACCTTTCTCGGGAGGATGCGCCGACCTTTCTCAGGGCATCGATTTGTAGGGTGTCTGACTTCTATCGAAGACACCGGTTGGAACCCGACCTTTCTCGGGAGGATGCGCCGACCTTTCTCAGGGCATCGATTTGTGGGGTGTCCTTCGTCGAAGACACCGGTTGGAACACGACCTTTCTCGGGAGGATGCCCCGACCTTTCTTAGGGCATCGATTTGTGGGGTCTTTGACTTCTGTCGAAGAGACTAGTTGGAACCCGACCTTTCTCGGGAGGATGCCCCGACCTTTCTCGGGGCAACGATTTGTGGGGTGTTTGACACCGTCGAAGACACCGGTTGGAACCCGACCTTTCTCGGGAGGATGCGCCGACCTTTCTCAGGGCATCAATTTGTGTGGTCTCTGACTTCTGTCGAAGACACCAGTTGGAACCCGACCTTTCTCGGGAGGATGCACCGACCTTTCTCAGGGCATCGATTTGTGGGGTGTCTGACTTCTGTCGAAGAGACTAGTTGGAACCCGACCTTTCTCGGGAGGATGCCCACCTTTCTCGGGGCAACGATTTGTGGGGTGTTTGACTTCCGTCGAAGACACCCGGTTGGAACCCGACCTTTCTCGGGAGGATGCGCCGACCTTTATCGGGGCATCAATTTGTGTGGTCTCGACACCGTCGAAGACACCCGGTTGGAACCCGATCTTTCTCGGGAGGATGCACCGACCTTTCTCGGGCATCGATTTGTGGGGTGTCCACTTCCGTCGAAGAGACTAGTTGGAACCCGACCTTTCTCGGGAGGATGCCCCGACCTTTCTCGGGGCAACGATTTGTGGGGTGTTTGACTTCATCGAAGACACCGGTTGGAACCCGACCTTTCTCGGGGCATCGATTTGTGGGGTGTCGACTTCGTCGAAGACACCGGTTGGAACCCGACCTTTCGGGAGGATGCACCGACCTTTCTCGGGGCATCGATTTGTGGGGTGTCGACTGGCCGAAGACACCGGTTGGAACCCGACCTTTCTCGGGAGGATGCCCCGACCTTTCTCGGGGCATCGATTTGTGGGGTGTTTGACTTACGTGGAAGAGACTAGTTGGAACCCGACCTTTCTCGGGAGGATGCCCGACCTTTCTCGGGGCAACGATTTGTGGGGTGTTTGACTTCCGTCGAAGACACCGGTTGGAACCCGACCTTTCTCGGGGCATCGATTTGTGGGGTGTCGACACGTCGAAGACACCGGTTGGAACCCGACCTTTCTCGGGAGGATGCACCGACCTTTCTCGGGGCATCGATTTGTGGGGTGTCGACACGTCGAAGACACAGTTGGAACCCGACCTTTCTCGGGAGGATGCCCCGACCTTTTTCTCGGGGCATCGATTTGTGGGGTGTCGACACATCGAAGACACCGGTTGGAACCCGACCTTTCTCGGGAGGATGCCCCGACCTTTCTCGGGGCATCGATTTGTGGGGTGGTTGACTTGTCGAAGACACCCGGTTGGAACCCGACCTTTCTCGGGAGGATGCGCCGACCTTTCTCGGGGCATCAATTTGTGCGGGTCTCGACTTCCGTCGAAGACACCCGGTTGGAACCCGACCTTTCTCGGGAGGATGCACCGACCTTTCTCGGGGCATCGATTTGTGGGTGTCGACTTCCGTCGAAGAGACTAGTTGGAACCCGACCTTTCTCGGGAGGATGCCCCACCTTTCTCGGGGCAACGATTTGTGGGGTGTTTGACTTACGTCGAAGACACCGGTTGGAACCCGACCTTTCTCGGGGCATCGATTTGTGGGGTGTCGACTTCCGTCGAAGACACCGGTTGGAACCCGACCTTTCTCGGGAGGATGCACCGACCTTCTCGGGGCATCGATTTGTGGGGTGTCCGACTTGGCCGAAGACACCGGTTGGAACCCGACCTTTCTCGGGAGGATGCCCGACCTTTCTCGGGGCATCGATTTGTGGGGTGTTTGACTTCGTCGAAGACACCGGTTGGAACCCGACCTTTCTCGGGAGGATGCGCCGACCTTTCTCGGGGCATCAATTTGTGGGGTGTCGACTTCGTCGAAGAGACTAGTTGGAACCCGACCTTTCTCGGGAGGATGCCCCGACCTTTCTCGGGGCAACGATTTGTGGGGTGTTTGACACGTCGAAGACACCGGTTGGAACCCGACCTTTCTCGGGGCATCGATTTGTGGGGTGTCGACTTACGTCGAAGACACCGGTTGGAACCCGACCTTTCTCGGGAGGATGCACCGACCTTTCTCGGGGCATCGATTTGTGGGGTGTCGACTTCGTCGAAGACACCGGTTGGAACCCGACCTTTCTCGGGAGGATGCCCCGACCTTTCTCGGGGCATCGATTTGAGGGGTGTCGACACGCCGAAGACACCGGTTGGAACCCGACCTTTCTCGGGAGGATGCCCGACCTTTCTCGGGGCATCGATTTGTGGGGTGTTTGACTTCTGCCGAAGACACCAGTTGGAACCCGACCTTTCTCGGGAGGATGCGCCGACCTTTCTCCGGGCATCAATTTGTGTGGTCTCTGACTTCTGTCGAAGACACCAGTTGGAACCCGACCTTTCTCGGGAGGATGCACCGACCTTTCTCAGGGCATCGATTTGTGGGGTGTCTGACTTCTATCGAAGAGACTAGTTGGAACCCGACCTTTCTCGGGAGGATGCCCCGACCTTTCTCAGGGCAACGATTTGTGGGGTGTTTGACTTCTGTCGAAGACACCAGTTGGAACCCGACCTTTCTCAGGGCATCGATTTGTGGGGTGTCTGACTTCTGTCGAAGACACCAGTTGGAACCCGACCTTTCTCGGGAGGATGCACCGACCTTTCTCGGGGCATCGATTTGTGGGGTGTCGACACGTCGAAGACACCGGTTGGAACCCGACCTTTCTCGGGGCATCGATTTGTGGGGTGTCGACTTCCGTTGAAGACACCGGTTGGAACCCGACCTTTCTCGGGAGGATGCACCGACCTTTCTCAGGGCATCGATTTGTGGGGTGTCTGACTTCTGTCGAAGAGACTAGTTGGAACCCGACCTTTCTCGGGAGGATGCCCCGACCTTTCTCAGGGCAACGATTTGTGGGGTGTTTGACGTCGAAGACACCCGGTTGGAACCCGACCTTTCTCGGGGCATCGATTTGTGGGGTGTCGACTTCCGTCGAAGACACGGTTGGAACCCGACCTTTCTCGGGAGGATGCACCGACCTTTCTCGGGGCATCGATTTGTGGGGTGTCCACGTCGAAGACACCGGTTGGAACCCGACCTTTCTCGGGAGGATGCCCCGACTTTCTCGGGGCATCGATTTGTGGGGTGTCGACTTCGTCGCCGAAGACACCGGTTGGAACCCGACCTTTCTCGGGAGGATGCCCCGACCTTTCTCGGGGCATCGATTTGTGGGGTGGTTGACTTCATCGAAGACACCAGTTGGAACCCGACCTTTCTCGGGAGGATGCGCCGACCTTTCTCAGGGCATCAATTTGTCTGGTCTCTGACTTCTGTCGAAGACACCGGTTGGAACCAGGCCTTTCTCGGGGAGGATGCACCGACCTTTCTCGGGGCATCGATTTGTGGGGTGTCGACCGTCGAAGAGACTAGTTGGAACCCGACCTTTCTCGGGAGGATGCCCGACCTTTCTCGGGGCAACGATTTGTGGGGTGTTTGACTTCCGTCGAAGACACCGGTTGGAACCCGACCTTTCTCGGGGCATCGATTTGTGGGGTGTCGACACGTCGAAGACACCTGCCGTTGGAACCCGACCTTTCTCGGGAGGATGCACCGACCTTTCTCGGGGCATCGATTTGTGGGGTGTCGACTTCGTCGAAGACACCGGTTGGAACCCGACCTTTCTCGGGAGGATGCACCGACCTTTCTCGGGGCATCGATTTGTGGGGTGTTTGACTTACGGTCGAAGACACCGGTTGGAACCCGACCTTTCTCGGGAGGATGCACCGACCTTTCTCGGGGCATCGATTTGTGGGGTGTCGACTTACGTCGAAGACACCGGTTGGAACCCGACCTTTCTCGGGAGGATGCCCCCGACCTTTCTCGGGCATCGATTTGAGGGTGTCGACTTCCGTCGAAGACACCGCTGGAACCCGACCTTTCTCGGGAGGATGCCCCGACCTTTCTCGGGGCATCGATTTGTGGGGTGTTTGACTTACGCCGAAGACACCGGTTGGAACCCGACCTTTCTCGGGAGGATGCGCCGACCTTTCTCCGGGCATCAATTTGTGTGGTCTCCCGATTCCGTCGAAGACACCAGTTGGAACCCGACCTTTCTCGGGAGGATGCACCGACCTTTCTCAGGGCATCGATTTGTGGGGTGTCTGACTTCTATCGAAGAGACTAGTTGGAACCCGACCTTTCTCGGGAGGATGCCCGACCTTTCTCGGGGCAACGATTTGTGGGGTGTCTGACTTCTGTCGAAGACACCAGTTGGAACCCGACCTTTCTCAGGGCATCGATTTGTGGGGTGTTTGACTTCTGTCGAAGACACCAGTTGGAACCCGACCTTTCTCGGGAGGATGCACCGACCTTTCTCAGGGCATCGATTTGTGGGGTGTCTGACTTCTGTCGAAGACACCAGTTGGAACCCGACCTTTCTCAGGGCATCGATTTGTGGGGTGTCGACTCGTCGAAGACACCGGTTGGAACCCGACCTTTCTCGGGAGGATGCACCGACCTTTCTCGGGGCATCGATTTGTGGGGTGTCGACACGTCGAAGAGACTAGTTGGAACCCGACCTTTCTCGGGAGGATGCCCCGACCTTTCTCAGGGCAACGATTTGTGGGGTGTTTGACTTCTGTCGAAGACACCAGTTGGAACCCGACCTTTCTCAGGGCATCGATTTGTGGGGTGTCGACACGTCGAAGACACCGGTTGGAACCCGACCTTTCTCGGGAGGATGCACCGACCTTTCTCGGGCATCGATTTGTGGGGTGTCGACTTCGTCGAAGACACCGGTTGGAACCCGACCTTTCTCGGGAGGATGCCCCGACCTTTCTCGGGCATCGATTTGAGGGGTGTCGACACGTCGAAGACACCAGTTGGAACGCGACCTTTCTCGGGAGGATGCCCCGACCTTTCTCGGGGCATCGATTTGTGGGGTGTTTGACTTATGCCGAAGACACCAGTTGGAACCCGACCTTTCTCGGGAGGATGCGCCGACCTTTCTCAGGGCATCAATTTGTGTGGTCTCTGACTTCTGTCGAAGACACCAGTTGGAACCCGACCTTTCTCGGGAGGATGCACCGACCTTTCTCGGGCATCGATTTGTGGGGTGTCGACTTCATCGAAGAGACTAGTTGGAACCCGACCTTTCTCGGGAGGATGCCCCGACCTTTCTCAGGGCAACGATTTGTGGGGTGTTTGACTTCTGTCGAAGACACCAGTTGGAACCCGACCTTTCTCAGCGCATCGATTTGTGGGGTGTTTGACTTCGTTGAAGACACCGAGTTGGAACCCGACCTTTCTCGGGAGGATGCACCGACCTTTCTCGGGGCATCGATTTGTGGGGTGTCGACTTCGTCGAAGACACCAGTTGGAACCCGACCTTTCTCAGGGCATCGATTTGTGGGGTGTCTGACTTCTGTCGAAGACACCAGTTGGAACCCGACCTTTCTCGGGAGGATGCACCGACCTTTCTCAAGGCATCGATTTGCGGGGTGTCGACTTACGTCGAAGACACCGGTTGGAACTGACCTTTCTCGGGAGGATGCGCCAACCTTTCTCGGGGCATTCATTTGTGGGGTGTCGACTCTGTCGAAGACACCGGTTGGAACCCAACCTTTATCGGGGCATCGATTTGTGGGTGTCGACTTACGTCGAAGACAACGGTTGGAACCCGACCTTTCTCGGGAGGATGCGCCGACCTTTCTCGGGGCATCGATTTGTGGGGTGTCGGCTGGCGTCGAAGACACCGGTTGGAACCCGACCTTTCTCGAGAGGATGCACCGACCTTTCTCGGGCATCAATTTGTGTGGTCTCGACTTCGTCGAAGACACCGGTTGCAACCCGACCTTTCTCGGGAGGATGCACCGACCTTTCTCGGGGCATCGATTTGTGCGGTGTCGACACGCCGAACACACCGGTTGGAACCCGACCTTTCTCGGGAGGATGCGCCAACCTTTCTCGGGGCATCGATTTGTGGGGTGTCGACTTCCGTCGAAGACACCGGTTGGAACCCGACCTTTATTAGGGCATCGATTTGTGGGGTGTCGACTTCCGTCGAAGACAACGGTTGGAACCCGACTTTCTCGGGAGGATGCGCCCGACCTTTCTCGGGGCATCGATTTGTGGGGTGTTAGACTTCGTCGAAGACACCGTTGGAACCCGACCTTTCTCGCGAGGATGCACCGACCTTTCTCGGGGCATCGATTTGTGGGATGTCGACTTCCATCGAAGACACCCGGTTGGAACCCGACCTTTCTCGGGAGGATGCGCCGACCTTTCTCGGGGCATCCATTTGTGGGGTCTATGACTTCCGTCGAAGACAACGGTTGGAACCCGACCTTTTCTCGGGAGGATGCGCCGACCTTTCTCGGGGAATCGATTTGTGGGGTGTTTGATTACGTCGAAGACACTAGTTGGAACCCGACCTTTCTCGAGAGGATGCATCGACCTTTCTCGGGGCATCGATTTGTGGGGTGTCGACTTCTGTCGAAGACACCAGTTGGAACCCGACCTTTCTCGGGAGGATGCCCCGACCTTTCTCGGGGCATCGATTTGAGGGGTGTCGACTTCCGTCGAAGACACCCGGTTGGAACCCGACCTTTCTCGGGAGGATGCCCCGACCTTTCTCAGGGCATCGATTTGTGGGGTGTTTGACTTCCGCCGAAGACACCGAGCTTGGAACCCGACCTTTCTCGGGAGGATGCGCCGACCTTTCAGGGCATCAATTTGTGTGGTCTCGACTTCCGTCGAAGACACCGGTTGGAACCCGACCTTTCTCGGGAGGATGCACCGGCCTTTCTCGGGGCATCGATTTGTGGGGTGTCGACTTCTATCGAAGAGACTAGTTGGAACCCGACCTTTCTCGGGAGGATGCCCGACCTTTCTCGGGGCAACGATTTGTGGGGTGTTTGACTTGGTCGAAGACACCGGTTGGAACCCGGCCTTTCTCGGCGCATCGATTTGTGGGGTGTTTGACTTCGTCGAAGACACCGGTTGGAACCCGACCTTTCTCGGGAGGATGCACCGACCTTTCTCGGGGCATCGATTTGTGGGGTGTCGACTTCCGTCGAAGACACCGGTTGGAACCCGACCTTTCTCGGGGCATCGATTTGTGGGGTGTCGACTTCGTCGAAGACACCGGTTGGAACCCGACCTTTCTCGGGAGGATGCCCCGACCTTTCTCGGGGCATCGATTTGTGGGTGTCGACACGTCGAAGAGACTAGTTGGAACCCGACCTTTCTCGGGAGGATGCCCCGACCTTTCTCGGGGCAACGATTTGTGGGGTGTTTGACTTCGTCGAAGACACCCGGTTGGAACCCGACCTTTCTCGGGGCATCGATTTGTGGGGTGTCGACTTCGTCGAAGACACCGGTTGGAACCCGACCTTTCTCGGGAGGATGCACCGACCTTTCTCAGGGCATCGATTTGTGGGGTGTCTGACTTCTGTCGAAGACACCAGTTGGAACCCGACCTTTCTCGGGAGGATGCCCCGACCTTTCTCAGGGCATCGATTTGAGGGGTGTCTGACTTCTGTCGAAGACACCAGTTGGAACCCGACCTTTCTCGGGAGGATGCCCCGACCTTTCTCAGGGCATCGATTTGTGGGGTGTTTGACTTCGCAAAAGACACCGGTTGGAACCCGACCTCTCGGGAGGATGCGCCGACCTTTCTCAGGGCATCAATTTGTGTGGTCTCTGACTTCTGTCGAAGACACCAGTTGGAACCCGACCTTTCTCGGGAGGATGCACCGACCTTTCTCAGGGCATCGATTTGTGGGGTGTCGACTTCTATCGAAGAGACTAGTTGGAACCCGACCTTTCTCGGGAGGATGCCCCGACCTTTCTCGGGCAACGATTTGTGGGGTGTTTGACTTCGTCGAAGACAGGTTGGAACCCGACCTTCTCGCCGCATCGATTTGTGGGGTGTTTGACACGTTGAAGACACCGTTGGAACCCGACCTTTCTCGGGAGGATGCACCGACCTTTCTCGGGCATCGATTTGTGGGGTGTCCGACTTCCGTCGAACACACCGGTTGGAACCCGACCTTTCTCGGGGCATCGATTTGTGGGGTGTCGACTTACGTCGAAGACAGGTTGGAACCCGACCTTTCTCGGGAGGATGCACCGACCTTTCTCAAGGCATCGATTTGCGGGGTGTCGACACGTCGAAGACACCGGTTGGAACCCGACCTTTCTCGGGAGGATGCGCCAACCTTTCTCAGGGCATTCATTTGTGGGGTGTCTGACTTCTGTCGAAGACACCAGTTGGAACCCAACCTTTATCAGGGCATCGATTTGTGGGGTGTCGACACGTCGAAGACAACGGTTGGAACCCGACCTTTCTCGGGAGGATGCGCCGACCTTTCTCGGGGCATCGATTTGTGGGGTGTCGACCGCCGTCGAAGACACCAGTTGGAACCCGACCTTTCTCGAGAGGATGCACCGACCTTTCTCAGGGCATCAATTTGTGTGGTCTCTGACTTCTGTCGAAGACACCAGTTGCAACCCGACCTTTCTCGGGAGGATGCACCGACCTTTCTCGGGGCATCGATTTGTGCGGTGTCCGACACGTCGAACACACCGTTGGAACCCCGACCTTTCTCGGGAGGATGCGCCAACCTTTCTCGGGGCATCGATTTGTGGGGTGTCTGACTTCTGTCGAAGACACCAGTTGGAACCCGACCTTTATTAGGGCATCGATTTGTGGGGTGTCTGACTTCTGTCGAAGACACCAGTTGGAACCCGACCTTTCTCAAGGCATCGATTTGTGGGGTGTCTGACTTATGTCGAAGACACCAGTTGGAACCCGACCTTTCTCGGGAGGATGCACCGACCTTTCTCGGGGCATCGATTTGTGGGGTGTCCGACTTCCGTCGAAGACACCGGTTGGAACCCGACCTTTCTCGGGAGGATGCCCCGACCTTTCTCGGGCATCGATTTGAGGGGTGTCGACTTCGTCGAAGACACCCGTTGGAACCCGACCTTTCTCGGGAGGATGCCCCGACCTTTCTCGGGGCATCGATTTGTGGGGTGTCGACTTACGTCGAAGACACCCGTTGGAACCCGACCTTTCTCGGGGCATCGATTTGTGGGGTGTCGACTTCGTCGAAGACACAGGTTGGAACCCGACCTTTCTCGGGAGGATGCACCGACCTTTCTCAAGGCATCGATTTGCGGGGTGTCTGACTTCTGTCGAAGACACCAGTTGGAACCTGACCTTTCTCGGGAGGATGCGCCAACCTTTCTCAGGGCATTCATTTGTGGGGTGTCTGACTTCTGTCGAAGACACCAGTTGGAACCCAACCTTTATCAGGGCATCGATTTGTGGGGTGTCTGACTTCTGTCGAAGACAACAGTTGGAACCCGACCTTTCTCGGGAGGATGCGCCGACCTTTCTCAGGGCATCGATTTGTGGGGTGTCTGACTGCTGTCGAAGACACCAGTTGGAACCCGACCTTTCTCGAGAGGATGCACCGACCTTTCTCAGGGCATCAATTTGTGTGGTCTCTGACTTCTGTCGAACACACCAGTTGGAACCTGACCTTTCTCGGGAGGATGCGCCAACCTTTCTCAGGGCATCGATTTGTGGGGTGTCTGACTTCTGTCGAAGACACCAGTTGGAACCCGACCTTTATTAGGGCATCGATTTGTGGGGTGTCTGACTTCCGTCGAAGACAATGGTTGGAACCCGACCTTTCTCGGGAGGATGCGCCGACCTTTCTCGGGGCATCGATTTGTGGGGTGTTAGACTTCTGTCGAAGACACCAGTTGGAACCCGACCTTTCTCGCGAGGATGCACCGACCTTTCTCAGGGCATCGATTTGTGGGATGTCTGACTTCTGTCGAAGACACCAGTTGGAACCCGACCTTTCTCGGGAGGATGCGCCGACCTTTCTCAGGGCATCCATTTGTGGGGTCTATGACTTCTGTCGAAGACAACAGTTGGAACCCGACCTTTCTCGGGAGGATGCGCCGAGCCTTTCTCGGGGGAATCGATTTGTGGGGTGTTTGATTCTGTCGAAGACACTAGTTGGAACCCGACCTTTCTCGAGAGGATGCATCGACCTTTCTCAGGGCATCGATTTGTGGGATGTCTGACTTCTGTCGAAGACACCAGTTGGAACCCGACCTTTCTCGGGAGGATGCGCCGACCTTTCTCAGGGCATCGATTTGTGGGATGTCTGACTTCTGTCGAAGACACCAGTTGGAACCCGACCTTTCTCGGAAGGATGCGCCCGACCTTTTCGGGGCATCCATTTGTGGGCTCTCGA
The DNA here is from genome assembly GCF_016545825.1 of Eucalyptus grandis. Lineage (NCBI taxonomy): Eukaryota > Viridiplantae > Streptophyta > Magnoliopsida > Myrtales > Myrtaceae > Eucalyptus > Eucalyptus grandis. The sequence goes on from NC_052616.1 coordinate 22,821,941, forward strand.
CTTACGTCGAAGACAACGGTTGGAACCCGACCTTTCTCGGGAGGATGCGCCGACCTTTCTCGGGGCATCGATTTGTGGGGTGTTAGACACGTCGAAGACACCGTTGGAACCCGACCTTTCTCGAGAGGATGCATCGACCTTTCTCGGGGCATCGATTTGTGGGGTGTCTGACTTCTGTCGAAGACACCGGTTGGAACCCGACCTTTCTCGGGAGGATGCGCCGACCTTTCTCAGGGCATCCATTTGTGGGGTCTCTGACTTCTGTCGAAGACAACAGTTGGAACCCGACCTTTCTCGGGAGGATGCGCCGACCTTTCTCAGGGCATCGATTTGTGGGGTGTTTGACTTCTGTCGAAGACACCAGTTGGAACCCGACCTTTCTCGGGAGGATGCGCCGACGTTTCTCAGGGCAACAATTTGTGGGGTGTCGACTTCCGTCGAAGACACCGGTTGGAACCCGACCTTTCTCGGGAGGATGCACCGAGCCTTTCTCGGGGCATCCACTTGTGGGGTCTCGACTTCCGTCGAAGACAACGGTTGGAACCCGACCTTTCTCGGGAGGATGCGCGACCTTTCTCGGGGCATCGATTTGTGGGGTGTTTGACTTCGTCGAAGACACCCGGTTGGAACCCGACCTTTCTCGGGAGGATGCGCCGACCTTTCTCGGGGCATCAATTTGTGGGGTGTCCGACACGTCGAAGACACCGGTTGGAACCCGACCTTTCTCGGGACGATGCGCCGACCTTTCTCGGGGCATCCATTTGTGGGGTCTCGACTTCCGTCGAAGACAACGGTTGGAACCCGACCTTTCTCGGGAGGATGCGCCGACCTTTCTCGGGGCATCGATTTGTGGGGTGTTTGACTCGCCGAAGACACCGGTTGGAACCCGACCTTTCTCGAGAGGATGCACCGACCTTTCTCGGGGCATCGATTTGTGGGGTGTCGACCGTCGAAGACACCAGCCGGAACCCGACCTTTCTCGGGAGGATGCACCGACCTTTCTCGGGGCATCGATTTGTGGGGTGTCGACTTCGTCGAAGACAACGGTTGGAACCCGACCTTTCTCGGGAGGATGCGCCGACCTTCTCGGGGCATCGATTTGTGGGGTGTCGACTTCGTCGAAGAGACTAGTTGGAACCCGGCCTTTCTCGGGAGGATGCCCGACCTTTCTCAGGGCATCGATTTGTGGGGTGTTTGACTTCTGTCGAAGACACCAGTTGGAACCCGACCTTTCTCGAGAGGATGCACCGACCTTTCTCAGGGCATCGATTTGTGGGATGTCTGACTTCTGTCGAAGACAACAGTTGGAACCCGACCTTTCTCGGGAGGATGCGCCGACCTTTCTCGGGCATCGATTTGTGGGGTGTTTGACTGGCCGAAGACACCGTTGGAACCCGACCTTTCTCGAGAGGATGCACCGACCTTTCTCAGGGCATCGATTTGTGGGATGTCTGACTTCTGTCGAAGACAACAGTTGGAACCCGACCTTTCTCGGGAGGATGCGCCGACCTTTCTCAGGGGATCCATTTGTGGGGTCTCTAACTTCTGTCGAAGACAACGGTTGGAACCCGACCTTTCTCGGGAGGATGCGCCGACCTTTCTCGGGCATACATTTGTGGGCTCTCGACACATCGAAGACACCGGTTGGAACCCGACCTTTCTCGGGAGGATGCGCCGACCTTTCTCGGGGCATCGATTTGTGGGGTGTTTGACTTACGTCGAAGACACCGGTTGGAACCCGACCTTTCTCGAGAGGATGCACCGACCTTTCTCAGGGCATCGATTTGTGGGATGTCTGACTTCTGTCGAAGACACCACTTGGAACCCGACCTTTCTCGGGAGGATGCGCCGACCTTCTCGGGGCATCGATTTGTGGGGTGTCGACTTCCGTCGAAGACAACGGTTGGAACCCGACCTTTCTCGGGAGGATGCACCGACCTTCTCGGGGCATCGATTTGTGGGGTGTCGACTTACGTCGAAGACACCGGTTGGAACCCGACCTTTCTCGGGAGGATGCCCCGACCTTTCTTAGGGCATCGATTTGTGGGGTCTCGACCGTCGAAGAGACTAGTTGGAACCCGACCTTTCTCGGGAGGATGCCCCGACCTTTCTCAGGGCAACGATTTGTGGGGTGTTTGACTTCTGTCGAAGACACTAGTTGGAACCCGACCTTTCTCGGGAGGATGCGCCACCTTTCTCGGGGCATCAATTTGTGTGGTCTCGACTTCCGTCGAAGACACCGGTTGGAACCCGACCTTTCTGGAGGATGCACCGACCTTTCTCGGGGCATCGATTTGTGGGGTGTCCGACTTACGTCGAAGAGACTAGTTGGAACCCGACCTTTCGGGAGGATGCCCCGACCTTTCTCAGGGCAACGATTTGTGGGGTGTTTGACTTCTGTCGAAGACACCAGTTGGAACCCGACCTTTCTCGGGAGGATGCGCCGACCTTTCTCAGGGCATCAATTTGCGTGGTCTCTGACTTCTGTCGAAGACACCAGTTGGAACCCGACCTTTCTCGGGAGGATGAACTGACCTTTCTCAGGGCATCGATTTGTGGGGTGTCTGACTTCTGTCGAAGAGACTAGTTGGAACCCGACCTTTCTCGGGAGGATGCCCCGACCTTTCTCAGGGCAACGATTTGTGGGGTGTTTGACTTCTGTCGAAGACACCGAGTTGGAACCCGACCTTTCTCGGGGCATCGATTTGTGGGTGTGTCGACTTCCGTCGAAGACACCGGTTGGAACCCGACCTTTCTCGGGAGGATGCACCGACCTTTCTCGGGCATCGATTTGTGGGGTGTCGACTTCCGCCGAAGACACCGGTTGGAACCCGACCTTTCTCGGGAGGATGCCCCGACCTTTCTCGGGGCATCGATTTGTGGGGTGTCCGACCGTCGAAGACACCAGTTGGAACCCGACCTTTCTCGGGAGGATGCCCCGACCTTTCTCAGGGCATCGATTTGTGGCGTGTTTGACTTCTGTCGAAGACACCAGTTGGAACCCGACCTTTCTCGGGAGGATGCGCCGACCTTTCTCGGGGCATCCACTTGTGGGGTCTCGACTTCCGTCGAAGACAACAGGTTGAACCCGACCTTTCTCGGGAGGATGCGCCCGACCTTTCTCGGGGCATCGATTTGTGGGGTGTTTGACTTCCGTCGAAGACACCGGTTGGAACCCGACCTTTCTCGGGAGGATGCGCCGACCTTTCTCGGGGCATCAATTTGTGGGGTGTCGACACTACGTCGAAGACACCGGTTGGAACCCGACCTTTCTCGGGACGATGCGCCGACCTTCTCAGGCATCCATTTGTGGGTCTCCGACTTCGTCGAAGACAACGGTTGGAACCCGACCTTTCTCGGGAGGATGCGCCCGACCTTTCTCGGGGCATCGATTTGTGGGGTGTTTGACTTCACGTCGAAGACACCCGTTGGAACCCGACCTTTCTCGAGAGGATGCACCGACCTTTCTCAGGGCATCGATTTGTGGGGTGTCTGACTTCTGTCGAAGACACCAGCTGGAACCCGACCTTTCTCGGGAGGATGCACCGACCTTTCTCGGGGCATCGATTTGTGGGGTGTCGACTTCGTCGAAGACAACGGTTGGAACCCGACCTTTCTCGGGAGGATGCGCCGACCTTCTCGGGGCATCGATTTGTGGGGTGTCGACTTCCGTCGAAGAGACTAGTTGGAACCCGACCTTTCTCGGGAGGATGCCCCGACCTTTCTCAGGGCATCGATTTGTGGGGTGTTTGACTTCTGTCGAAGACACCAGTTGGAACCCGACCTTTCTCGAGAGGATGCACCGACCTTTCTCAGGGCATCGATTTGTGGGATGTCGACTTCACGCCAAGACAACGGTTGGAACCCGACCTTTCTCGGGAGGATGCGCCGACCTTTCTCAGGGCATCGATTTGTGGGGTGTTTGACTTCTGTCGAAGACACCAGTTGGAACCCGACCTTTCTCGAGAGGATGCACCGACCTTTCTCAGGGCATCGATTTGTGGGATGTCGACTTCCGTCGAAGACAGGTTGGAACCCGACCTTTCTCGGGAGGATGCGCCGACCTTTCTCAGGGGATCCATTTGTGGGGTCTCTAACTTCTGTCGAAGACAACAGTTGGAACCCGACCTTTCTCGGGAGGATGCGCCGACCTTTCTCAGGGCATACATTTGTGGGCTCTCTGACTTCTGTCGAAGACACCAGTTGGAACCCGACCTTTCTCGGGAGGATGCGCCGACCTTTCTCGGGGCATCGATTTGTGGGGTGTTTGACTTACGTCGAAGACACGGTTGGAACCCGACCTTTCTCGAGAGGATGCACCGACCTTTCTCGGGGCATCGATTTGTGGGATGTCGACACGTCGAAGACACCAGTTGGAACCCGACCTTTCTCGGGAGGATGCGCCGACCTTTCTCAGGGCATCGATTTGTGGGGTGTCTGACTTCTGTCGAAGACAACAGTTGGAACCCGACCTTTCTCGGGAGGATGCACCGACCTTTCTCAGGGCATCGATTTGTGGGGTGTCGACTTCGTCGAAGACACCGGTTGGAACCCGACCTTTCGGGAGGATGCCCGACCTTTCTTAGGGCATCGATTTGTGGGGTCTCGACACGTCGAAGAGACTAGTTGGAACCCGACCTTTCTCGGGAGGATGCCCCGACCTTTCTCGGGGCAACGATTTGTGGGGTGTTTGACACGTCGAAGACACTAGTTGGAACCCGACCTTTCTCGGGAGGATGCGCCGACCTTCTCGGGGCATCAATTTGTGTGGTCTCGACTTCCGTCGAAGACACCGGTTGGAACCCGACCTTTCTCGGGAGGATGCACCGACCTTCTCGGGGCATCGATTTGTGGGGTGTCGACTTCCGTCGAAGAGACTAGTTGGAACCCGACCTTTCTCGGGAGGATGCCCCGGCCTTTCTCGGGGCAACGATTTGTGGGGTGTTTGACTTCGTCGAAGACACCGGTTGGAACCCGACCTTTCTCGGGAGGATGCGCCGACCTTCTCGGGGCATCAATTTGCGTGGTCTCCCGACTTACGTCGAAGACACCGGTTGGAACCCGGCCTTTCTCGGGAGGATGAACCGACCTTTCTCAGGGCATCGATTTGTGGGGTGTCTGACTTCTGTCGAAGAGACTAGTTGGAACCCGACCTTTCTCGGGAGGATGCCCCGACCTTTCTCGGGCAACGATTTGTGGGGTGTTTGACTTACGTCGAAGACACCCGTTGGAACCCGACCTTTCTCGGGCATCGATTTGTGGGGTGTCGACTTACATCGAAGACAAGTTGGAACCCGACCTTTCTCGGGAGGATGCACCGACCTTTCTCGGGGCATCGATTTGTGGGGTGTCGACACGTCGAAGACACCGGTTGGAACCCGACCTTTCTCGGGAGGATGCCCCGACCTTTCTCGGGGCATCGATTTGTGGGGTGTCGACACGCCGAAGACACCGGTTGGAACCCGACCTTTCTCGGGAGGATGCCCCGACCTTTCTCGGGGCATCGATTTGTGGCGTGTTTGACTTCTGTCGAAGACACCAGTTGGAACCCGACCTTTCTCGGGAGGATGCGCCGACCTTTCTCGGGGCATCAATTTGTGTGGTCTCGACTTCGTCGAAGACACCGGTTGGAACCCGACCTTTCTCGGGAGGATGCACCGACCTTTCTCGGGGCATCGATTTGTAGGGTGTCGACTTACGTCGAAGAGACTAGTTGGAACCAGACCTTTCTCGGGAGGATGCCCCGACCTTTCTCGTGGCAACGATTTGTGGGGTGTGTGACTGGTCGAAGACACCCAGTTGGAACCCGACCTTTCTCGGGGCATCGATTTGTGGGGTGTCGGCTTCTTTCGAAGACACCGGTTGGAACCCGACCTTTCTCGGGGCATCGATTTGTGGGGTGTCGACACGTCGAAGACAAGTTGGAACCCGACCTTTCTCGGGAGGATGCACCGACCCTTCTCGGGGCATCGATTTGTGGGGTGTCGACACGTCGAAGACACGGTTGGAACCCTACCTTTCTCGGGAGGATGCCCCGACCTTTCTCGGGGCATCGATTTGTGGGGTGTCGACTTCCGTCGAAGACACCGGTTGGAACCCGACCTTTCTCGGGAGGATGCCCCGACCTTTGTCGGGGCATCGATTTGTGGGGTGTTTGACACGTCGAAGACACCCGTTGGAACCCGACCTTTCTCGGGAGGATGCGCCGACCTTTCTCGGGGCATCAATTTGTGTGGTCTCTAACTTCCGTCGAAGACACCGGTTTTAACCCGACCTTTCTCGGGAGGATGCACCGACCTTTCTCAGGGCATCGATTTGTGGGGTGTATGACACGTCGAAGAGACTAGTTGGAACCCGACCTTTCTCGGGAGGATGCCCCGACCTTTCTCGGGCAACGATTTGTGGGGTGTTTGACTTGTCCAAAGACACCGGTTGGAACCCGACCTTTCTCGGGGCATCGATTTGTGGGGTGTCGACACGTCGAAGACACCGGTTAGTTGGAACCCGACCTTTCTCGGGAGGATGCACCGACCTTTCTCGGGCATCGATTTGTGGGGTGTCGACTTCCGTCGAAGACACCGGTTGGAACTGACCTTTCTCGGGAGGATGCGCCAACCTTTCTCGGGGCATCGATTTGTGGGGTGTCGACTTCCGTCGAAGACACCGTTGGAACTCGACTTTATCGGGGCATCGATTTATGGGGTGTCTGATTTCTGTCGAAGACAACAGTTGGAACCCGACCTTTCTCGGGAGGATGCGCCGACCTTTCTCGGGGCATCGATTTGTGGGGTGTCGACTTCGTCGAAGACACCCGGTTGGAACCCGACCTTTCTCGAGAGGATGCACCGACCTTTCTCAGGGCATCCATTTGTGTGGTCTCTGACTTCTGTCGAAGACACCAGTTGCAACCCGACCTTTCTCGGGAGGATGCACCGACCTTTCTCAAGTCATCGATTTGTGGGGTGTCGACTTACGTCGAACAAACCGGTTGGAACTGACCTTTCTCGGGAGGATGCGCCAACCTTTCTCGGGGCATCGATTTGTGGGGTGTCGACACATCGAAGACACCGGTTGGAACCCGACCTTTATCCGGGCATCGATTTGTGGGGTGTCGACACGTCGAAGACAACGGTTGGAACCCGACCTTTCTCGGGAGGATGCGCCGACCTTTCTCGGGGCATCGATTTGTGGGGTGTCCGACACGTCGAAGACACCGGTTGGAACCCGACCTTTTCGCGAGGATGCACCGACCTTTCTCGGGGCATCGATTTGTGGGATGTCGACACGTCGAAGACACCGGTTGGAACCCGACCTTTCTCGGGAGGATGCGCCCACCTTTCTCAGGGCATCGATTTGTGGGATGTCTGACTTCTGTCGAAGACACCAGTTGGAACCCGACCTTTCTCGGGAGGATGCGCCGACCTTTCTCAGGGCATCCATTTGTGGGGTCTCTGACTTCGTCGAAGACAACGGTTGGAACCCGACCTTTCTCGGGAGGATGCGCCGACCTTTCTCGGGGCATCGATTTGTGGGGTGTTTGACTTGTCGAAGACACCAGTTGGAACCCGACCTTTCTCGAGAGGATGCATCGACCTTTCTCAGGGCATCGATTTGTGGGATGTCGACTTCTTTCGAAAACACCGGTTAAGCCGACATTTCTCGGGAGGATGCGCCGACCTTTCTCGGGGCATCGATTTGTGGGATGTCGACACGTCGAAGACACCGTTGGAACCCGACCTTTCTCGGAGGATGCGCCGACCTTTCTCGGGGCATCCATTTGTGGGCTCTCGACTTCGTCGAAGACAACAGTTGGAACCCGACCTTTCTCGGGAGGATGCGCCGACCTTTCTCAGGGCATCGATTTGTGGGGTGTTGGACTTCTGTCGAAGACACCAGTTGGAACCCGACCTTTCTCGAGAGGATGCATCGACCTTTCTCAGGGCATCGATTTGTGGGATGTCGACACATCGAAGACACCCGGTTGGAACCCAACCTTTCTCGGGAGGATGCGCCGACCTTTCTCGGGCATCCATTTGTGGGGTCTCGACTTTCTCGAAGACACCAGTTGGAACCCGACCTTTCTCGGGAGGATGCGCCGACCTTTCTCAGGGCATCGATTTGTGGGGTGTTGGACTTCTGTCGAAGACACCAGTTGGAACCCGACCTTTCTCGAGAGGATGCATCGACCTTTCTCAGGGCATCGATTTGTGGGATGTCTGACTTCTGTCGAAGACACCGGTTGGAACCCGACCTTTTCGCGAGGATGCGCCGACCTTTCTCGGGGCATCGATTTGTGGGGTGTTGGACACATCGAAGACACCGGTTGGAACCCGACCTTTCTCGAGAGGATGCATCGACCTTTCTCGGGGCATCGATTTGTGGGGTGTCCGACACGTCGAAGACACCCGGTTGGAACCCGACCTTTTCGCGAGGATGCACCGGCCTTTCTCGGGGCATCGATTTGTGGGATGTCGACTTCTGTCGAAGACACCAGTTGGAACCCGACCTTTCTCGGGACGATGCGCCCACCTTTCTCGGGGCATCGATTTGTGGGATGTCGACACGTCGAAGACACCGGTTGGAACCCGACCTTTCTCGGGAGGATGCGCCGACCTTTCTCGGGGCATCCATTTGTGGGGTCTATGACTTCGTCGAAGACAACGGTTGGAACCCGACCTTTCTCGGGAGGATGCGCCGACCTTTCTCGGGGCATCGATTTGTGGGGTGTTTGACTTACATCGAAGACACCCGTTGGAACCCGACCTTTCTCGAGAGGATGCATCGACCTTTCTCAGGGCATCGATTTGTGGGATGTCTGACTTCTGTCGAAAACACCAGTTGGAAGCCGACATTTCTCGGGAGGATGCGCCGACCTTTCTCAGGGCATCGATTTGTGGGATGTCGACACATCGAAGACACCGGTTGGAACCCGACCTTTCTCCGGAGGATGCGCCGACCTTTCTCAGGGCATCCATTTGTGGGCTCTCGACTTACGTCGAAGACAACGGTTGGAACCCGACCTTTCTCGGGAGGATGCGCCGACCTTTCTCGGGCATCGATTTGTGGGGTGTTGGACTTCTGTCGAAGACACCAGTTGGAACCCGACCTTTCTCGAGAGGATGCATCGACCTTTCTCAGGGCATCGATTTGTGGGATGTCGACTTACGTCGAAGACACCAGTTGGAACCCAACCTTTCTCGGGAGGATGCGCCGACCTTTCTCGGGGCATCCATTTGTGGGGTCTCGACTTCGTCGAAGACAACGGTTGGAACCCGACCTTTCTCGGGAGGATGCGCCGACCTTTCTCGGGGCATCGATTTGTGGGGTGTCGACACGTCGAAGACACCGGTTGGAACCCGACCTTTCTCGGGAGGATGCGCCGACCTTTCTCAGGGCATCCATTGTTGGGGTCTCTGACTTCTGTCGAAGACAACAGTTGGAACCCGACCTTTCTCGGGAGGATGCGCCGACCTTTCTCAGGGCATCGATTTGTGGGGTGTTTGACTTCTGTCGAAGACACCAGTTGGAACCCGACCTTTCTCGAGAGGATACACCGACCTTTCTCGGGCATCGATTTGTGGGGTGTCGACTTGCATCGAAGACACCAGTTGGAACCCGACCTTTCTCGGGAGGATGCACCGACCTTTCTCGGGGCATCCATTTGTGGGCTCTCTGACTTCTATCGAAGACACCAGTTGGAACCCGACCTTTCTCGGGAGGATGCGCCGACCTTTCTCAGGGCATCGATTTGTGGGGCGTCGGACTTCTGTCGAAGACAACAGTTGGAACCCGACCTTTCTCGAGAGGATGCGCCGACGTTTCTCAGGGCATCGATTTGTGGGGTGTTTGACTTACGTCGAAGACACCGGTTGGAACCCGACCTTTCTCGAGAGGATGCACCGACCTTTCTCAGGGCATCGATTTGTGGGATGTCTGACTTCTGTCGAAGACACCGGTTGGAACCCGACCTTTCTCGGGAGGATGCGCCGACCTTTCTCGGGCATCCATTTGTGGGGTCTCGACTTACGTCGAAGACACGGTTGGAACCCGACCTTTCTCGGGAGGATGCGCCGACCTTTCTCGGGGCATCGATTTATGGGGTGTTTGACCCGTCGAAGACACCGGTTGGAACCCGACCTTTCTCGGGAGGATGCATCGACCTTTCTCAGGGCATCGATTTGTGGGATGTCCGACTTCTGTCGAAGACACCAGTTGGAACCCGACCTTTCTCGGGAGGATGCGCTGACCTTTCTCAGGGCATCCATTTGTGGGCTCTCTGACTTCTGTCGAAGACAAGAGTTGGAACCCGACCTTTCTCGGGAGGATGCGCCGACCTTTCTCAGGGCATCGATTTGTGGGGTGTTTGACTTCGTCGAAGACACGTTGGAACCCGACCTTTCTCGAGAGGATGCACCGACCTTTCTCGGGGCATCGATTTGTGGGATGTCGACTTCCGTCGAAGACACCGGTTGGAACCCGACCTTTCTCGGGAGGATGTGCCGACCTTTCTCGGGGCATCGATTTGTGGGGTGTCTAACTTCTGTCGAAGACACTAGTTGAAACCCGACCTTTCTCGGGCGGATGCGCTGACCTTTCTCGGGGCATCCATTTGTGGGGTCTCGACACGTCGAAGACACCGGTTGGAACCCGACCTTTCTGGGAGGATGCGCCACCGTTCTCAGGGCATCGATTTGTGGGGTGTCTGACTTCTGTCGAAGACACTAGTTGGAACCCGACCTTTGTCGGGAGGATGCGCCGACCTTTCTCAGGGCATCGATTTGGAAGATACCTGGACATTCACAGGCATATCAATGAGTACTTGGATATTCACAAGTACTAACCTGAAGGATATTTAGGCCTTTGCCGGCATCAAAAAGGGGCATTTAGCTGATCATAGGCAATGGATGGGTACTTGGATGATCACAAGTGCGAACTCTTGGAGGATACCTGGACGTTTGCAAGTTTCGAAGGGTACACGGACGATCACAGTACAAACTCTTTGGAGATACCGGATGATCACAAGTATCGAAAGGGGTACTGGACTATCACAGTTACAAACTTTTTTTTGGGGATACCTGGATGATCACAAGTATCGAAAGGATACCTGGACGATCACAGGTACAAACTTTTTGGGGATACCTGGATGATCATAAGTATCGAAAGGGGTACCTAGACGATCACGGTACAAACTCTTTGGGGATACGGATGATCACAAGTATGGAAGGAGTAGCTGGACGATCACAGGTACAAACTTTTTGAGGATACCTGGATGATCACAAGTATCGAAAGGGGTACCTGGATGATAACAGGTACAAACTCTTTAGGGATACTTGGATGATTACAAGTATCGAAGGAGTACCTAGATGATCACAAGTACAAACTCTTTAGGGATACCTAGATGATCACAAGTATCGAAGGAGTACGGATGATCACAAGTACAAACTCTTTAGGGATACGGATGATCACAAGTATTGAAGGGGCACTGGACGATCACAGGTACAAACTCTTTGGGTATACCTGGATGATCACAAGTATCGAAAGGGGTACCTGGACGATCACAGGTACAAACTCTTTGAGGATACCTGGATGATCACAAGTATCGAAGGAGTACCTGGATGATCACAGGTACAAACTCTTTGGAGATACCTAGATGATCACAAGTATCGAAGGGGTACTTGGATGATCACAAGTACAAACTCTGAAGGAAGAATCAAGGCATACTTGAGATATTCGTGTGGAAATATCGATGATAGGTCTTGCATATACGTGAAGGTTTCTCACCTCCTGGTAGTTGGGAATATCGAGGATGGGTCTTGCATATACGTGAAGGTTTCTCACCTTCTGGTAGTTGGGAATATCGAGGACGTACCTTGGATATTCATGAAGGTCTCTCACCTCCTGGTAATTGGGAATATTGAGGACGTGCCTCGCATATTCGTGAAGGTTTCTCACCTCCTGGTAGTTGGGAATATCGAGGACGTACCTTGGATATTCATGAAGGTCTCTCACCTCCTAGTAATTGGGAATATTGAGGACGTGCCTCGCATATTCATGAAGGTTTCTCACCTCCTGGTAGTTGGGAATATCGAGGACGTACCTTGGATATTCATGAAGGTTTCTCACCTCCTGGTAATTGGGAATATCGAGGATGTACCTTGGATATTCATGAAGGTGTCTCACCTCCTGGTAATTGGGAATATTGAGGACGTGCCTCGCATATTTATGAAGGTCTCTCACCTCCTGGTAATTGGGAATATCGAGGACGTACCTTGGATATTCATGAAGGTCTCTCACCTCCGGTAATTGGGAATATTGAGGACGTGCCTCGCATATTCATGAAGGTCTCTCACCTCGGTAGTTGGGAATATCGAGGACGTACCTTGGATATTCGTGAAGGTCTCCCACCTTCTGGCAATTAGGAATATCGAGGGCGTGCCCCGCATATTCATGAAGGTTTCTCACCTCCTGGTAACATAAACTTGAATGTAGCACGAGGCTTACCTGGATGGCTGCAGGCACTTAAAAGAGGTGGAACACTGGATAGCCACAGTGTACAAAGTCCGGAATACTTGGATGAACACAAGTATTTAATGATACAACCAGGACCACTCGGTTGGTCCAAGTGTAAGAAAGCATACCTGGGTAGGCACAGGCACACAAAGCAGTGGAATGCTTGAACAGCTGCTATTATTTGGGGACAACTTGGGCAAGTTGAGTGTCATGAAAATGATGTACCTGGACAACGGTGGGTCCTTGACGATATGGGGATACCTAGACAGCAGTAGGTATTTCAAGAGATACTTGGTCGGTGCAAGTATCAATACTGGGGACAACTCGAACAGTGTCGAGTGTCAAGAAAAGGAGTATCCGAACAAAGGTACTAAAAAACAATGGGATGCTAAGACAAGCGGTGAGCATCGAAACTCAAGGGACAACTCGAATAGGTTGAGTGTCAAGAAGAGAGTACCTAGCAGTGGGAGGTACCTAAAAATAAAGGGATACTGGACAGTCGCAAGTATCAATACTCTAAGGAGAACTCGGACGGGTCGAGTGTCGGGAAAAGGAGTATCCGAACCGTGGCCGGTACTCAAAGACAATGGGATGCTAAGATAGCAGTAAGAATCGAAACTCAAGGGACAACTCGAATAGGTCGAGTGTCAAGAAGAGAGTACCTAGACAGTGATAGGTACTTTAAGACAAATGGGGACAGGGATATGCTTACTCGGCAATATCTCTGATTTCTGAGAGTATGTCTACTATTTGCACAATATGCACACATGATTGTATATGCAGTAAATTCATGAGTTTAAATGGGATTCATGCATGACAATTTTGTCAGTTTTGGCATCATCCGAATTCTACTGGGGAAAATTTGAAAGACAACCTTCATTCCAAATGTAGATGTCTTGAGCATGCCAGATGAGGGACTTTCAGTCTGAAAGGACTTTCCACTCTCTCTCATGGAAAAGGCTATCCTGACCATTGATGCAGAATTTATAAAGACCACACTTCTCACTGTCATCATGTCAGCAGGGGTCTGAGTATTCTCGCAAGTGGTACGACTTTACCAATGTGAGAGGTCTTTGTTGAAATTGTAATGAAGACTTGGTCAATAGCTCATCAAATGGGACCGTCGAGGTCAAGGCTCATGAACGAAGTGCCGCACGATCATCTCGGGCTTGCAAGTCAAGAGCCCCGCGAAAAGAGATAGAATAGTCTTGCTCGTACTTCTTCGAGCGATGCTTATAGACATATGAAATCCTACATTAATTGAAATGCCCCTAGTCCTGAAGAGACTTTTACAATGGGATGTAATGTAGGCTTGATTTATGTGTAAAAGGGTGAGAGCTGGTGATTGCCTTGGCATTTGTCACGATCTTTCTTCTCACTTTGTCAAATAAAGGTTCTATGGACCATAATAGCAACATTTTCTTGGCTGCATTTTTGATGGGGGCATTGGCCTTGCTTTTACCAGGCACACTTGCTTTTTTCATGCCCCTATTTTTATTCAGTTCTTCATTTATGGGCATTGACCTTGCTTTTTACAGGTACACTGCTTTTTTATGCCCATGTTTTTTCATTCTTGTTGCTTGAGAGCTGATCTTGACAAGTTCAAGCAAACGCCTTTGTTAGACTATTGAGTCTTCATCTTTTGCCGGCGCTTTTGATTATGTTGCTCAAACGGCAGTAACTTCTACTTTGCCTCCATGTGAGGGTGAATTTACAGACTCAATTGAGTTGTACAATAGATACAAGTGCCTAAAGAAAGAATTGCTCTTCATGACTCTAGGGCACTTAAATTAATGCGAGTGTTCATATGCAATAAAGACACCCAAAGATTGATGCAAGTGCGAGCAAGAAAATTTCTATCTCTCTTCTCACCTTGTGATGCTGCTTTGCCTCCGATCTGCCCTAGTGTGGGGTGGTTCTTGACAAGGATAGGACATAAATTTCATCAGTGTATGGGGCTCAATGGGGTGAGCAATGAAATGCCTCTCACTGTTTTGGTTATCGTACCATTCGCGAGAGAACTCTTTACCCTACAGTCATGGAATCTTCTGCACTCATCTCACAAGTGTATAGATAGGGGACTGTGTGTAGGATATGGCTTGCCTTTCATCATTCTGACACTCCTCATCTAGCATGCTCGATTAATCTTGTATTCTTCACTTAGCTGTCTATTCTGATAATCCTCAGTGGAATCGGTGACTTACACAGACGAAATCATCATGCAGAATTCATCTGGAAACGACATGCAACATTTCGAATATGATGGGGTTTGAACTTTTCAAAACAAGTGAATGGTTTTGACTCAAAAAAAGACCCTATTGACAACTTTAGGGGCTAACATAATGGTGTTTCCAAATATGTTAGATTTTGAACATCAAAAGGGTTATTCGCAAATGGGTGTCGATGGTTGTCCATATTGATTAGGAATATGACACATGAATGATCAGTCAGGGTTGGGAATCTGATCGGGTATCTCTGCTTTTGCCCCTGCAGAAGAGAACATGTACAAGTAGATCAATTAGTCTGGCCAAAATCAAATGTGAGTTGAGGCCTAAAGGATCTCTGTCATTTGCATTGGCAATACTTGAGATGCCATTTTGCTTGGGAGAGTTTGTCATGCCTCTCCTTGATTTGTTATCTTTGTTTTTGATAGTCAGGTAATCCCGCAACAAACAAGACATGGTTCTCATTGATTCATTATCCTTGCTTTTGACAGTCAGGTGATCCTACAACAAACAAGAGGGAATGTGTTAGTCATGAACTCTTTCAAGAGTCGAATAACTGGAATTGATACAACTTTACCCTTCACTCGTTTGCAGATGATTGGGTGAACCTGAAGTGAGAGGGAGACACGAAGTCCTATGTCCCTTGCTTCGTTAGGTCAATTATTCTCTAAATTGGCGTCTGGATGACACGTCCTTTTACACGAAGTCAGGTGAATTCGATGCGAGTCTTTTTCATGTACCAACTTGGCCAATATTGATTTGCCAAACCTAACCATCAAATTTGGTTCTTGAATCCCAATGCTTCCTATCAATAGGGAAAATATGTCAAAAGTGAGTTCAGATACTGGGAGGAGTATTGGAAACGATACCAAATTACTCTTCTCCAAAGTCTGGATATTTGAATGTCGATGATAGCCCTTTTCGTCTTGGCATAGTTTGACATTTCTTTCGATTGGCCTTCTTCACTTGTAACCATGTATGCATGATTGCTGGTCGTTGATTCATCTTCAACGCCTTCCTTCTGTGGAATTTCTCTTTCCGTCTTTAACTATAGCATCATTGGGCAAAAGTCATGTACCTCAAGCTTCTATGGAATCGAGATGGACAATCAAAACCTCAAATTCTCTCGATGGCAATTACTTCTTGCGAGAGTATGCGTTTGAATAGGAAGTCGGGTTTCTAGGTCCTCATTTTGAATAGGGGCTAGAGACCGCTTCAACTGTCTGGACTTCTTCCTGTTGTGTAGCCAATTCAAAGAAAGAGAAAAGATCCCTTCCTTGTGCTTTTGGACTTGTTGAAGCTGGAAGTCCCGTGATGAGACCACTGACATCGATTGCTCGGGCACATTGTGGGGAAAGGATATTGCTCGGCTTGTGAAGGATTGGGCGGGAGCGAGGTGGAGTGTACAAAGCTCCTAGGGATGGCTTGATTTCAACCGTATGCTGTACCTATTGCGTCCCATCTTTCATTTCTGTAAATAGAAGAGAGAGGACATCATTTCCAAACTTACATTTTTGAAATGGGATGATTATTTCTATTTGCCCTGTTTTCTTGGCGGGGTATCTTTGAATTTAGCTAGTTCACATGATGCGCCAGCTTCAAATGCCTCCCTGTCACACTAAGTCAGAGGGGACGGGGATGATATTCTGAGACACAAAATGAGTGAGTTAGAAAGACAAACATGATTTAATAATATTGTTTTGACAAAAGCTTTTGGCAATAAAACATTTTTTGTTTTCAAAAGTATATATCTTTGGGGGAAGAAAGCATGAGGAAATTGGCCCTCGGTATTCTTCTTGGATGATAATTTTTTCATGGTTGGATAGCATCACCGGGCTGGTTTGGGATACCGCCTCATGCTCTCAAAATATTTTCAACTTTATTTAATAGGTGGATTTACATTTTGGAAAAGTGTTTTCAAAAGTTAGTTCCTCAAGCGGAACCGATGTTGAAAATAAAAACAAGCCAGACTTAAGAAAGAGGTACAAGTTCCCACGTAGGGAATACGAAAGGAAATTAAAAAGGGTTCTACTCGAGCGAGCCCGCACCCATTTCCCCTTACGGTCCTTCATTGATGGTGTCCATGAAAAGGTCTCCAAACATGGTGGTCATGTCATCTGCCCTTCTTTCTCTGTTGCTAAGGGTGGCACTTCATTGCCTAAATAATACTCGGCCTTCACCAGCCTTTGATGAATGTCAGCAGTATGCACTTCGACATTTCTGCTCTGACTGTCTTCAGAACTGAATACCGCATTTACTTTGTCGGTGTGATCAGGGAGCGAATTGCTCTGGAATGAGAAAGCTTTAGTGTCTAATAGGTTACGGATTCGACTTTTGAGGGCGAAACACTCATCGTTGAATGCCCCACTTCTTCCATGTGATAGTCGCATATCTTTGACGGGTCATAGTTGGAAAAACTTTCAGCGTTGGGTCGCTTTGGCTCAATCGAAAGGAGGTTCTTTTTCCGGAGGATTGCCAGTACCTGTGACGAAGATCCAAGAAGAGGAGTAAATTGTCTCTTGTTACTGTAACGCTGGGATGGCTGACGGCTGGTGGTCTGTTGCTATCTTGCACTTGTCTGAATTGTTGGAGAATGATTGTAGGTCGCATTGACATCTACCAGGGGTTCTTTATCTTTCTTTATGCTGAACCTGCCCGTGGATGCAGGTTCAATGAACCAACCATCCCTCAACCCTATCTCGATTTGCTCCCCTACTGGAATGAGTTGATTAAATGATTCGGTGATCGTGGTTACCATTCGATTGCGGTACTTGTAAGGGAGGGTTTTGATAAACATCTTTCTCAGCTCAAAATCGGTTGGTTCGGGGACTGATTTGGGCGGCGAGATTCCTCCATCTAATAGCATATTCTTTGAAAGATTCCTGCTTTTTCTTTTCCGTGCGATCAAGATCCTCACGAGAAGGGGTAATGTCCATAGCTTGGGTTTTGTTGATACAATCTTCTGTAGGGTGAATTCATATGGAGCTTTGAAGCAGGAAGCAGATTAATGATGTAATTTGCTGTGATAAAAGCATCTACCCAGTATTTTAAGGGTACTTTGGCATGATATAGCATTGCTAGTCCTAACTCCACCACATGTCGATGTTTTCTTTCAGATAGACCATTCTGTTCTGGTGTATAGGGACAGGAAGTGTGCTGTTTAATTCCACATTGTTGTAGATAATTTTGAACTTTGTTGCTGGTGAACTCTCCTCCTCCATCACACTGAAAGATTTTTATCTTATGATCAAACTGATTCTCGACTTGCTTTTGAAACATGATAAAGATGTCATAAAATTCTGAATTCTGTTTCATTGGATACAACCAACTGTATCGAGAGAAATCATCCACAAAAATGACATAGTATCGAAATTTTTGAAAAGATTGAACTGGTGAGGGTCCCCAAACATCACAATGTATCTTTTCTAGAGGAGTATTAGATGTATAGTCTGACACAGGAAAGGGTAAGGCTGAACTCTTAGCAATCTGGCAACTACTACATATGCCTTGAGTTCTTGAATTACATTGAATTAGGTGCTGACTCTGCAGATACTTCACTGTTTTTAAACTGGTATGTGCCAGTCTCTGATGCCATAAGTCTTCTCCTACTTCTTTTTGAATTTGAGTGAAGAAAACTTCTGTGACTTTAGGATCAACTTGATACCGTCCCTTGACTTTGCTTCCTAACCTCACTGTTGTATTGTTGCAGTTGTCCTTCAGATATACCCCATGTTTGTCAAAAATAAAAGAACAGGGATAATCATATGTTAACTTCGAAACAGACAGTAGGTTTTTCTTTATTTCTGGAACTATCAAAACATCATTTAGTGGTAATGAGCTAGTTTTTGTATGCAATAAGCCATCACCTATGCATACAAGATTAAAATCATGTCGATACAATCTGCTTATGATACCATGTGAAGAAATGAAGAACAGAGAAGCAAAGAACGGAAGAGAACAGAGAACGAAGAACGAGAGAACACGGGATGTAGAGGAAAGATTTCTTTAGCATACATACAACCGAGAGCTTTTCTAATCAATAAGAGCAAAGCATACATACAACCGCTCTAATGAATTAGAACACGTGTATTTAGAGCTTTTCTAATTGCTCTTCAATTACACTTCTTGCTTTTCTCGCCATCTCTCTCTATGCTATCCTCTGTTGTTTTATACTCAAGGAAGATAATGAAAACAAATCAACCGACTCAACACCGGTTTAACAATTTCGGTTTTACATCTAACAGACTAACCGCTCTAATGAATTAGAACACGTGTATTTACTTTTGTTTCAAGTCTTCAAGCTCTGCAAACACGTGTGAAGTCTTCAAGCTCTGCAAACACGTGTGATGAGCAAACTCTCTCTTCAAGTCAGTCTTGAATTTACTATCTTCAAACGTTTCTTCGTTTCTTATGCATTGCCACATATGCGATGCATTGCCACAGACTGCAGTCTTCAAGTCAGCTTCTTTAACATGTGAAGAAATGAAGAACAGAGAAGCAAAGAATAGAGAACATAGGATGTAGAGGAAAGATTTCTTTACTTCTGTAATCAATAAGAGAACATACATTCAAGAACTAGAGAACACAGGGATGTAGAGGAAAGATTTCTTTACTTTTGTTTCAAGTAATCAATGCAAACAAGAGCAAAGCATACATTCAACGTTTCTTCGAGAGCTTTTCTATTTGCTCTTCAATTACACTTCTTGCTTTTCTCGCCATCTCTCTCTATGCTATCCTCTGTTGTTTTATACTCAAGGAAGATGATGAAAACAAATCAACCGACTCAACACCGGTTTAACAATTTCGGTTTTACATCTAACAGACTAACCGCTCTAATGAATTAGAACACGTGTATTTACTTTTGTTTCAAGTCTTCAAGCTCTGCAAACACGTGTGAAGTCTTCAAGCTCTGCAAACACGTGTGATGAGCAAACTCTCTCTTCAAGTCAGTCTTGAATTTACTATCTTCAAACGTTTCTTCGTTTCTTATGCATTGCCACGAACATAGGATGTCGAGGAAAGCGTAATCAATAGCAACATACATTCAGCAAAGCATATGCATTGCCACGGCTGAACTTCTTTATTTGCTCTTCAATTACACTTCTTGCTTTTTCGCCATCTCTCTATGCTATCCTCTGTTGTTTTATTCAAGTCACCGGCTTCTTTAACATCTTTTGTTTCCCTCTGCAAACACGTGTGAAGTCTTGGGAGGGCAAACTCTCTTCAAGTAAATACTATCCCAAGCCCAATTTGATTTGAAGACTAAAATGTAGGAAGCGAGGTAAAGATTTTGTAAAAATATCTGCAAGTTGACGAGTATTGGGAATATAAGAGACAATCAAGGATCCAGAAGCAACCTTTTCACGAACAAAATGAAAATCTACTTCAATATGCTTTGTGCGAGCATGTAGAACAGGGTTAAGTGAGAGAGCAATAGCTGACTTGTTGTCACAAAAGAGAGATGTTGGAGCAGATAAGCCAATGCCAATGTCTCGAAGGACAAAACTAACCCATGTAAGATCAGTTGTTGCTGAGGCTAAAGCTCGATATTCAGCTTCTGTCGAGGAACGAGAGACTGTAGATTGTCGTTTTGCTGACCAAGAAATGAGGTTGGAACCAAGATATGTACAAAAACCAGTAGTAGATTGCCTGGTAGTACTACATCCTGCCCAATCCGCATCAGCAAAACCATACAAATGCATGAAGCTATTGGAATGAATGGTTAGTCCAAGAGTAACAGTGCCTTTCACGTATCGAAGAACTCTTTTGAGCTTGTGAAAATCACCTAATGTAGGCTGCTGCATCTTTTGACAGAGAAGATTAGTGGCATAAGCAATATCTGGACGAGTTATAGTGAGATATTGAAGTCCACCCACAAGACTTCGATACTCAAGGGGATGCTGCAATAAGGTATCATCAGTTATCATGGCTGCAGGCCGTAATGAGAGAGGAGTAGAAACAGGTCTGCAATCTTTCATATTAGCTTGAGTAAGTAAATCGAGAGCATATTTGGTATGAGAAAGAAATAAGTCTTGTGTGGTTTGTTTAGCCTCAATTCCCAAAAAATAATGCAGGAGACCAAGATCCTTCATATGAAATTGAAGGCTTAGTAGATGAATTAAGTTGGAAAGTAAGTGAGCTGAACTTCCAGTGAGCACAATATCATCTACATAGAGTAATAACAGTATGGTGTCTGAGCCATGGTGAAACACAAATAATGAAGGATCCGTGGTGCTGCAAGAAAACCCATTCTCAAGAAGAAAGTTACTGAATTTATCAAACCAAGCTCGAGGTGCTTGACGAAGACCATACAAGGATTTCTTAAGCAGACATACATGATGAGGCTTCTGAGAGTGTATAAAACCCGGTGGCTGCTGCATATACACTGTTTCATTCAAAGTGCCATGTAGGAAGGCATTCTTAACATCAAGCTGATGGATTGGCCAATGCTTTGTCACTGCCACAGAAAGAATAATTCGAATAGTAGCATGTTTAATGACAGGGCTGAAGGTCTCTGTAAAATCAATACCTTCTTCTTGATGAAACCCCTTAGCTACTAATCTTGCTTTAAGTCTATCAAGCTTACCATCTGCAGTAAGTTTAGTTTTAAACACCCACTTACACCCTATAACATTCATGTGATCAGTTTGAGGCACTAATTCTCATGTCTGGTTTGTGTATAAGGCATCCATTTCATCTTGCATTGCTTGATACCATCCTCTGTCTGCCAGTGCAGATTTGACTGTTTTTGGTTCGAGAGGAACTTTATACTCGGCCAAGCATGCATATTTAGGATTAGGTTTGACTATTCCAGATTTTAATCTGGTTTGCATAGGTGATTTTAATCTGGTTTTGCTATGATACCATGTGAAGAAATGAAGAACAGAGAAGCAAAGAACAGAGAACAGAGAACGAAGAACAGAGAACACAGGATGTAGAGGAAAGATTTCTTTACTTCTGTAATCAATAAGAGCAAAGCATACATTCAACTGAGAGCTTTTCTATTTGCTCTTCAATTACACTTCTTGCTTTTCTCGCCATCTCTCTCTATGCTATCCTCTGTTGTTTTATACTCAAGGAAGATGATGAAAACAAATCAACCGACTCAACACCGGTTTAACAATTTCGGTTTTACATCTAACAGACTAACCGCTCTAATGAATTAGAACACGTGTATTTACTTTTTTTGTTTCAAGTCTTCAAGCTCTGCAAACACTTGTGAAGTCTTCAAGCTGCAAACACTTGTGAAGCAAACACACGTGTGATGAGCAAACTCTCTCTTCAAGTCAGTCTTGAATTTACTATCTTCAAACGTTTCTTCGTTTCTTATGCATTGCCACAGATGCGATGCATTGCCACAGACTGCAGTCTTCAAGTCAGCTTCTTTAACACCTTTCTCTACCCAGTCAATGTGATCAAGAACATCTGCGGTCAGCTTTTGGTGGCTAACGGATGTTGGTATGGCAGGCTCAGGTCGCCTGGGTGCCAAGCATCCAGTATGGCTCCGGACAAACTCCTCGTTGGTCAAGTCTGAGAATTGGTTGAGACCTAATTTGAAAGTCCGATTCCCGGACTTGTTGAAATCTTCGATGAACTGCAAGTTCTTTGCGAAAATCGCTTGGCGCATCGCCTTCTCCTGTGGGTCGTTGTAGGTCCGGCCGTAATTGGCCATCCAATGCTCGTGCTGCTCGGCAATGGTGGGATTGTGCAACATCTTATGCCACGCCCAAGCGCCAAGAATTAGAGCAAGGCAGATGCTGAGTTCACTCTTGAATGTGTTTTCTTCTTATTCAAATGAATCCTCCTTTTTCTCTCCTCTCTTTTTCTCCCGAAATTCGCTCCCTCTAAAACTCGCCTTCAGTCTCCTTTTTAACAGAAAAACAAAATGGAGGAAGAGCTCCCTGAAGTCCATCTCGAAGTGCGCGTTCGTCTTCTTCCATCACGTTCTGTCCATGCTTAGCTAAACGTGTTCTTGCCTTCTTCTAGCGTGCTGCTGTTTCTTCCTCTCCCTTCGGCCGTGAATGTTGACCTGCTCTTCCCAAAATTTCCGTTTCGTAGCTGAACAAATATTCTCTCTGAACCTTGCTTTCTTCTTGTCTGTCACGTACTTCTTTGCTCTTCTTTTCTTTTTCTCCCCATGCGCACACACCTCTTTCTATCTCCCCTATCGCACGTGCTTCCTCGTCCGTTCATGCGTTCACCTCCTCAAGAAAAACGCCTCTTCGTTTGATAGCTACTCAGCCTACGCTTCTCATAATGCCCGCGCATAAATATGCCCTTGAATATCATAAATTACGTCCTTCATTTCCTCATGTCTCCTTTTAGCCTTTCTTTGACCACCGAATTCAGAAATTCAAGCTTGCTTATGCTGACCGGAACTTCTCGTCTTAGGCATATTAGATCAGTGGCACCTCCATAATAAGTTAAATTGTATGTCTAAATGATTTATTTAATTCTCAAAGTTGCGATTGGTAGAGGTTGGGGAGAGTTCGTGTTGGGGGATAATACCATCTCTTTAAGCTCCGTTTGTTTCCTAGAAAATATAATTCTTGGAAAATATTTTACTCATTTTTCTAATAGTTGATTTGCTTAGGAAAATGAGTAAATAGAAAATGCTTTCCAAGTAAAGAAAACATATTTTCCTACCAAAGTTTAAATTAAGAAAAATGATTTTCTCTTTGAAAATTTGGAAAACATATTATAAAATATGACTAGGTACCAGAGCTTGAACCTGAAACTACGCTTGGGCATGGAAACCCGAAGTTGGTTCTTAGGTCTCTTGTGGCTGGGCCTCGGACCTTGGTGCTTTAGCTTACGCCCTTGGTGCCCATGCTTGGGTCCATTGAGGTTGGCCTTGAACCCCTAGTGCCCATGCTCAATGCCCTGGCACTCAAGCCTGGGTTTGTAAAGGCCGTGCTCGGGTCCCCCGACACTCAAGCTTGGGTCATTGATTAATGAAACATTTCTTCTTATAAATAATATTTTAAAAAATCGAGTTTTTAATTAATTTTTATTTTATTTTCTTCATTTCTTATTGCTTCATCCTCGGCCGGTCGCCAGCCACAACAATGGCCAGCGACTCTCGCCATATTTTGTTATCCGGGCAAGGCTCAAGCCTCACCCACGGTCGCTAGAGGTCGATCAGTGACCAGCCACTAGATCTCCAACAATCGAACAGCTCGACGCAGTCAACGAAGAAGCACTCTGATTGCAAGCAAGGGCGTCAGAGAGGCAGATAAAACATAAAATTACATGAGTAGGAAGCACCAAGCGCATCAATTCAGAGAGAGAATAGAGAGAGACCTGAGGTGTTTGTTATGCGTAGGAGTAGAGACGAGGAGATAATGAAGGTTTCAAGAACACAGGAGAAGGCCCGGAGATAGTCAGAGGATACCGGAGATGCAGACGAGTCATTGCTGCCATTTTCTTTCTGCGGTTGCTTGGCTTCCTATTTGAACTGGGTCGAAGCTTGACTGTGCTACGAAACTTTTTTTCATTCAGGAAAATTGCAGAATTGGTCGCTATTTGATTTTGATCTTCATACTAGTCACCAGCCGACCTTTGGCAATGTTAGGTGAGGCTCGAGCCCCGCCAGCCTATGGTGATCTTCAATGTAAGAAGAAGAAAGAAAAGAAAAAATTATTTAATTATTTGTTTAAAAAACAATTTTTTTTGGTAATTTTCCTCACAAAAATCAAATCAGATTTCCGGTACCAAATGACGGAAAATATTTTTCAGTTCATTGTCAGGTTTTTGCCAAAGATGTCAAAAATATTATTATTTTCTTAGAAAATATTTTTTAGAAATGTTACACTTGTTATGAAAAAATAGAGCCTTAGCGAGTAACCGTTTATGCGCTCCAAGTAATCCATTAACCTGTCCATTAACTTGTTTTTAATGTTTCACTTCAAAAAAGGTCGTGATGTTGGTGATCTAGCGTCGCCAGCCTAGACCCGATACCGCGATAGAGGAGAACACAGATAAGTGGTGCCGGCCCATGGCGATGGCAAAATGCAGATCTTATTCTATTCAATAATTTAAGAAAACAAACTTAGCGGCACTTTCGAGAACGGTTAGCGCTCTTGTTCTTTTCAATAGGAGGAAGACTTAAAACGATAAAACCATGATTTGTTGCCTTGGGTCACCTCAGCCGACAACCTAAGGCGACAAAATTCAGTTTTGGCACCGTAGGGTTAGGTAAAACAACAAAAGTCAATTTTGTTCCTTTAGGGTATTTTTTTAAGAGTATGCACGTTTTAAATCTTGGTCGCCTTTATATCATCGAGAACATTAGAACTTAAATAAATATTCTATGTCACCCTACAATAAAATGTTTTAGGTACTTATTAAGCCTAATCATAACTGTATTTATCTCATTCTTTTTGTGGATCTTTTTGCATTCTTGATGTGTAAGTAGTAATTATGATGCTTTTCTCTTGTAATATGATCATAAACCTTACGTTGCACATATGTCACGAATGCATGCAAACTATTACGTCTAGATACATTTCTTGAAACTCCAATCACAGAATGACAGATTAATCTGATTGAGAAAATGCTTGTTTTTTTTTTTTTTTTTCAATAGGAGGTAGACTTAAAACGATAAAATCATGATTTGTTGCCTTGGGTCACCTCACCCGGCAACCTAAGGTGACAAAATTCAGTTTTGGCACCGTTGGGTTAGCTAATACAATAAAAGTCAATTTCTTTCCTTTAGGGTATTTTTGAGAGTATGCGCGTTTTAAATCTTGGTCACCTTATATCGTCGAGAACAATAGAGACCATGGGGATGTAATCCCAAATTAGTAGTTGATGATTATTGTTATGCATAGTTGCGGGTACATTACAATGATGTGGAGATTCAACTTAAGATAAGTTGATGTTGAATAATACCTAAATTAAAGGAGAATATACCTAACACTGAGCTCACATGTGCGAGGGAGATTGTAAAAATACACATGTGACTTATATTAGAAAAATCTCACATCGGAATATTGGCATGAGCTTACGCGTGAAAGGGAGATTGTTCAGATACACGTGTGAGTTATATTAGAGAAGTCTCATATGTGGAGCAGTTAATACAATTTTTGTTGGTCCATGCTCATTAGCACATTTTTATAGCACAAGTATCATTCCTTACGAAAGACAGGCATGTAATCTTTAATATTTAGTTTTGAGCTACGGAGACTGGAAATTCGCATTCTTATCTACTAAACTGAAGATATGCATGGTCCCTCTGATCCATTCGGTTCGTGGTGCCATTTAATATAGTTGGGCACACAAAAAAAGGTGGAGGACTCACCTCGAAATTGAGTACCCTCTAATAGATGACCAGGGGAGTTTTTCACGTGCCAGATAATGCACAAAGCAACTCCATCACGTAACTTATCGTAACTATCTCGACACGTAATGTGATCGCGCATGGCACAGTGAAGAGGTAGGGTCTATAAATTGCATGGAAGCAAGATTGCATCTCCACAAGCCTTTCCATCTAGAGAAAAATAAATTATCAGCGAGAGTTCAGGGAGGGAGAGGGAGAGGGGGAGAGAGAGAGATACCTACCATGGGAGACGGTAGCTCAAGGCCATGGACCGAGCTCAGCGGCGAGACCAACTGGAAGGACATGTTGGATCCTATCGACGAGGATCTCCGGATGTACCTCATACACTACGGAGAACGAGTCCAAGCCATCTACGATGCGTACAACGGCCAGGAGGAGTCTGGAGACGGCTACGGCATGCCCCTGTACCCGATGGACAAGCTCTTCTCTGAAGTGGGTCTCGAGACGGACAACAACAAGTTCAGGTACGAGGTGACCCGGTACTTTTATGTGCGATCGCATGTGTTGGTGCAGCCGGACAGGTCTTGGGCCGGGTATGTTGCGGTGAGCACCGACGAGGGGACCGAGGCGTTAGGGAGAAGGGACATTTTGGTCACTTGGAGAGGAACGGAGACTCTTCTGGAGAAAGTAGAAGATATTCGAGATGATTTGGCCCCGGCGACCAACATTTTCAAGGACGACACCGATACTAAGATTCACGCTGGCTTTTTAAATTTGTATACGATGAGTGATACAAAAAATCAGTACACATCGCTTAGTGCCAGAGAGCAGGTAAGAAACTTTCACTCCATTTATAGATCGCTCTTGGTAATTTACTTCCCGAATAAGCTCCAAATGGCGTTCGCCTTTTTTTATTTATTATTATATATAAATCTAAAAATATAAGATATCGCAAGTGATGTTTGGACTACTTTGTCAAATTAAAACTGGCATTGATGGACAACTTTGGTTAGGTTCTAAGGGAGGTCCGGAAGCAAGTCGATCTCTATGCCGGTAAAGGCGAGACAATCAGCATAACAGTGGCCGGCCACAGCCTGGGCGCGGCTTTGGCAACGATCAATGCGCTGGACATCGTGACCAATGGCTACAACGCGCCCACCGACCACCCCGAGAATGCCTGTCTGGTGACCGCATTCCCCTTCGCCAGCCCCAAGGTCGGGGACGAGAACTTCCAAGCAAAGTTTTCGTCGTCCGAGAAGCTCCGCGCCCTTCGTGTGACCAACGCCCTTGACATCGTTCCCTTCATCCCTCCAATCAGATATTACCACGTTGGAGAACAGCTGCTGGTCGACTCGCGCAAGTCCCCGTACTTGAAGCCTCTCTACAGCGGTTTGACTGGCGCCGTGGAAATTGGGCATATGTTGGAGACGTACCTGCATCTAATCGCGGGCACACAAGGGATCGATAGCAACGAATTCGATCTTGGCGAGCGTCGTGGGATTGCGCTGGTGAACAAGGGAATGGATGCTCTAAAGGATACATACAAAATTCCGGCGTATTGGTTGGTGGCCAAGAACAAGAACATGGTCCAGGATGAGGTCACTGGAGACTGGAGCTTGGCTACTCCGTACATCCCACCTCCACCAGAAGATAATTAAAACAAATAGTCCCAAATCTATATATATATATATTACTGTGTGATTAGCTATTACCAATAAGTTGCTGCTTTATGACTTAGCAGTACCATAATAAAGCTTCGTAATGCAAAAGTGGAGTGGTTTCATTGAGCTGTATTGGTGGTACTAAGTTAAGTGTGTTGTACTAGTGGTCCTAAGTTATGTGTCTCATCTTTTGTTTACCTTCATGTCATGAAATAAATATGGTCCTAAATGAATAATAAAGATCGCTTCTTTATCATTTGTTTTCGTAATTTGCCTCATTTCTTTATTGCTAGCCTTTCTATGTTGAAAAATCTCATTTGAGTTCACAACCAAACCAAATCGAGATCAATTAAGTTGACAATCTTTAAATCATTTCGATTTAACCGGGGTGCTATTGTTCAAGAGTTTGATTGAATGCCCAAAATTATATAACAATGTGTTGTGACCTAACCTCAGTTTGCACCATCTAAGGACAAATGGATTACTAAACCTAGACTTACTTTGGGCTCTTCTAAGCCCATACCAATATGCAACTTAGAATTTATGTTTTTAACACACAAATGATTTTTCAATTTGGACTCGCTACTAATATATGTTGGTAGATCGAAGAATTAATTCTCTATGAAGTTTTAAAACTTGATTAATTCTGGCCGTGAACAAAGTAACCAGCTTGGAATACTATCATGGGCTTAGTCCAATTAATTAATTAAGCTCAAAAATAATCATTTGAGTCCATCTACCGCCAATTTGATTAAATTGCAAATTACATGAATCTATTAACTACTAATGCGAATGTTCCTAATAAACTATATGCATTTTTAAATAATTTTATTTAGGGACTAAAACTTAGTCCCTAATTTTCTATGTAATTAACAATTAAATGGAATGTCAAAATTTAGGTGTCAATAAAATGAAAGCTAATGCATCCTTCTTAATCGAGATCAATTAAGTAGCCGTGGTGTATATACCCAGTCGCTCAAACAAAAAGGAAAATTCATTGGAAACCGGATAAAGAAGTTTCCAACTTTAAAGAAATTCCTTTAAGGAAGAAGATGGGCATGCACTAATTCGAATTTTAACGTGATAAAATCATATAGTGGAATTGATCAAAATAAAGAAAGAAAGGGAGGTTATGTATTGATATTGCTTTGTCACTAGACTTCGGGGGCTTTGCATTGACTACTAAACTCTTAGAGATAACTTCAAAATTTTAAAAGTCTTAAATTTAGTCATAAACCACGCCAATTAATCCCAAATTTAATCATAAACCTTATTAAAATTTGTCAATTTAGTCTAAACCTATGGATATTCAATTGAAATGACGAAAATTCTTCATATGATTTCCTTGGGTTTTCTTTTCTAACTTTTTGGTTACTTTTGCCATGTCATATGAACAAATTTCCAATTTGGACTTCAAAATTTTAAGAAGTCTTAAGAAGTTCGCCGTGACCACATACCCCTCATCCCATCTCAACCCCAACCCTCTTCGAGGCCAACCCTTCTATGCCCATCCGCCCATTACCCTAATGAAGTTGGCAGCCCCGGTTAAGAGGCCTTGGGGGCGCTGTCATTCCCCTGTCCATTCCCGAGTAGGCCGCTCTGAAGTATAGGATCTGGTGAACTCATTCCTTAAGTTGCCGGGGAATGGTTGGAGGAGTCGGCATTCACGTTGATCTGTCTTCAATCGGTGGTTGCTCGGCAAAGGGTCTGCCGTCGGCGATGAAGCTTTCAACTACCACCTTCACAAAACGGCAGCCCCTCCCCTCCGTATCGTTTTGGCCAAATGCGACGTACGCGGTGACAGCTACCAATGGCGATGAAGCTTTCAATTACCACCTTCACAAAAGGGTAGCTCCTCCCCTCCGTATTTTTTTTTTTTTTTTTGGTCGAAAACAGAGGTATTATATATTAACTTCCAGAAGAACAACCGCGGGACAAAGCTTCAGAGTACAAAAGATCCAAGAGGTGGGAAGGGGGAGAGACGACCCAATTTGGGGGGAGCATAGAAAGCCCATGGGACTTAGCAACCCAATCAGCAATGAAGTTTGCGGCCCGTCTACAGTATTGGATGCGAAGAAAAGGAAAAAAGGGCAAGAGTGCCCTAGCTTCTATGAACAATGCCCGTTGTTGCCAGGGGATCAAAGTAGGGTTTCGCACAGCATCCACCATCACCGAACAATCGGACTCCAGTAGCAGACGATCGCGATCCATCCCTTGCTGCAGCAGAAATTTTAAGGTAAGAATCAACGCTTGAGTCTCTGTTTCTAGTGCCGAAGAGGCGTTAATGGTGTCGGTAAAACCATCGAGCAAGTGACCAACAGTCGCGGCACACACAGGCTACAGCTCCTTTGTGTTGCGAGATCGGGTACGCGCCATCTATATTGATTTTAATAACTCCTGGTGCTGGTGGATGCCACAGCTGATCAAGATCTGGTTGTGGCATCCTCGGTTTCGCGAGACGTGCGGTTTGCGAGGCGAGCTGATCGAACATTTGCAAGAGCCAATTGCACCACCTGTTCAATATTTGGACTTCTTTGGTGAAAAACGAAATCGTTCCTGCTCTTCAGAGATGCCACATGATAGAAGCCACTATCTCCAGCACATGTAAGTCATTTCTGTTCTCTATTAAATCCGCAAGGCATTTATCGATCCTAGTAGTAGTAGAAAGGCTGGATGCTAAATTTACATGTGGATGAGACCAGATAGCTTTTGTCCTAGGGCATAAGAGGAAAATGTGTTCAGTTGTTTTCGGTACCTGATTTGTGCACATCGGACAAATGGGGTCAGGGATAATATGTTGGTGGAAAAGGTTCTCCTTTGTAGGTAGGGCATTTTGGCAAAGAGACCACATGAATATGCGTAGCTTTGGGGGGCTTTGCAAGTGCCATATAGAATACCATAGCTTTCTGGGTGGTTGGTAAGATGAAGAAGCCATATTAGAGGTATCACTATGATTATGAGCTTTTATGTAATTATAAGCACTCTTAACCGTATATTGACCATTTAGTTGACCTTTCCAAATAAGCTTATCAGTAGTGTGAGGAGGCCGAATCTGTAAAGAAAGTATTTCACTTACAGTCCGATGATCAAAGCTTTGTCAAAGGAGGGGTTCATTCCATGCATTCTGATTTGGAAGTATAAAGTCAGCTACCTTCGTTGCTTCTCCTCTAGGAGCTGGCCCTCCTATAATACCGCTAGAAAGCCACTTATCCTCTCTAATGTTGATCCCTCGACCATTTCCAACCGACCATTGGAGATTGTCTGAAATAGAATCCCGACCTGTTAATAAACTGTGCCACCCCCATGAGGGTCTAGACCCTTTTTCAGCCTTCAAAAAATCCATAGAATGGAAATATAAGCCTTTAAAAAGTTTGCCCCATAAAGTAAGGGGTGCTTGAGTTAAACGCCAAGCTTGTTTTCCCAAAGTAGGGCTTTGTTGAACGAAATAAGATCCCGGAAACCCATTCCACCATGGTCCTTTCTATCCTTAAGAGTATCCCATTTCTTCCAATGGATTCTAGATTTACTACAATTTGCTGCCACCAGAACCTTGCAATTTTCTGTTCAATAGACTTACATAGAGACAGAGGAATTTTAAATATGGACATGGCATATTGCGAGATTGCTTGGACGACCGTTTTAAGTAGAATTTCCTTACCTCCCTTTGAAATTAGCTGTTCTTTCCAACCCTCCACCTTAGAATGTACTCTTCCCAGGATCCATGCAAACATCTTCCTTTTAGATTTCCCCCAGTCCAAAGGAAGACCAAGATATTTACCAATTTTGGCCAATACTGGGACACGTAGTTCGCTGGCCAGATTCACCTGAAGGCTCTAGGGACAAGCTTTGCTAAAGAAAATCCTCCCCTCCGTATTGTTTTGGCCAAATGTGACGAATGCGGTGACAGCTACCAAAGCTTCCACGGCGTAGTTCACCCCGATCAACCTCTCTACTAAACCAACTGTGACATTCTCTCTCGTGTTAAGTCTAATCTTTTTGCCTAATATTAAATGTGAACATATTTAATTGAGGAGGCAAATGAGGCCTATAAAAATTTAAACTCGGGACCTCTAACTCTAATATCATGTGAAATTTTATGAGATTATAGTCAACTATTTTAAAAACTTAAATTGTTATATAAAGATGTGATTTATTATTTAAATATTTTAAAAGATATTACTATCTCTTGCTGTGCAATCTCTTAAGTCTATCAGCTGACTATGTATAAGGTTTGTCGGCAATTAAAACCATGAAATGTCTCGATCGCAGATTATTTCCCGCTCAATTGAATTGCCTGGGTTGGTTGTCGATACAAATGTAATGATTACATTTGTCTCTTTTCCACGTTTTTAGTTAGGGTTTGTCCCATGTATTGAGACTCATGGAACGCCTTCTCTCTTCAAAAGTCTGAAGCAAGGCGTCACCACCGATGAGTTCCTTCCATTTTTCTTGGCAGAAACCAGATCTTCATGTACTATTTGCCACAAAAAGTTGAAGCAATCGAATTAGCATTACTTTATAACTAAGTTCAGTCCAACCTCCCTCCCCCACTCCACAAAAAAAAAAAAAAAAAAAAAAAAAAATCCTCGTCATCCGCAGAAAAAACAAATTGCATAATTTTATTATACTATATTAAGTCAATTGCAATTTTTTCCCTTCATGCTTCTGTCTCAGCCAAGCGTCCTATCTTCAAGCGGAGGAATAGAGCTTTTCAATAAGAGACCAAACGAATCGGCTATGTGATGATATCTTTATTCACCATTGGACTTCCTTGTTCCCCAAGTCAATCACCTATGGTAATGTTTAAAATTGTAGGCCCAAGTCGACCTTCTGATTTTATGCACGAAATCAAATGGCTAGGACGGTTATCGTATGATTACACATTATTATTTGAAGGCCTAGATATTTCGATTGACTATCAATCCAAGCCGAAAGGAGTATCATTTTTTATTTTACTTTTTTTTTTCAAAACTAAGACTGGATTTGTTGTAATAAATATGGAAAGAACACATGCTAGGGTTCTGACATCAAGAGATAACTTTTGCAAATCTTAGAAATTTCTTCCTTATAGAATTATTTTCCTTTTGCAAAAATCCTTTTTCTTTTTCTTTTACAAAAGAAATTTCCTTTTGTGCTCAACGACTATTTCTTCTTTTAAAACACCTTGCCATTTCAATTTGGAAACTTCCTTCTTCAGACCACGAATTTTCTTGAAACCTTTATTATGCATTACACGATTCATTAATAAATTCTTCTGTATTATCAGAATTCGAACAATTTATCTCGTCTTCCTTATATTGCATGTCAGCCATTAGATAGAGATGTGCTTCCTCCTCAATTTCATCATCATTGGATTCACATTAAGTATCACTCCATATTTTTACCATTAGGCACAAAAACATGAGAAAATAGAGTAAAAGCGAGAGAGAAATCAAGACACAAGGTTTATCCTAGTTCATTCTTAAACTAGGCTTAAATCTAGCTGAGGATTCCATTATAATTAGCAATACCACCTCTCTGTTACAACTCTCAATTACAAGATAAAGAAATTATATAAGTAGCGGTAGCAATTCATAGGCCTAAGCCCAAGTTACCAATAAAATATTAATTGAAACAATAAAAACCCTCGGCAACCGGAGACACTGCTCCCTAAACCCCCGTTGGGGCAGCCTAGTGGGGCCCGTGTGTCTCTCTATTGATGGGGAATAAGAACCGCATATTAACACTACCTCCAAGGCTTCTTCTTCTTCTTCTTCTTCTTCTTCTTCTTCTTTCCCTCAAATTTCTGCTTTGATTTCTTGAGTAAGGAACAATCAGGCTTGGTGTATCCATGTTTTCAGCATTGAAAGTATATCACATCTTTACCTTTGTTACCCTCTTTCCTCTTAGAGAACTTCCTTTCATCGAATTCTTTTGATTGTTTGTTGCCCTAGAAGCCTTTTGGGTAATAACGTCATGTCTTCATCATCATCATCTTCATCTGCTTTCCTATCATCTACGTCATAAGTGTCAACCTTAAATGCAATGAACTTCTTACTTTTTTTATCACATTCGTATTGTCGTTCAACTTCATAGGCCATTAGAGATCCTATTAGCTCATCCATTGTTAGAGGTATGATCCTCAGTGTTTCTCGAATGGAGGTATTCATGTGATTCCATTCAATTGGCATTGCTTTTACGATCTTGTCCACATATTCTTCATTGGTAAATGTCTTTCCTTGATAGGCAAGATCATTTACTATCTTTGTATACTTAGCGCTCATCTCGGTGATAGTTTTGTCAGACTTACTCTTGAAGGTTTCACACTCCCTTAAGTATGTTTATCTTGGTTTTCTTAACACTATCAATGCCTTCGAAAGTCACTTAAAATATGTCTCAAATATTTTTGGGCATAGTGCAAGTTGAAATAAGATTAAACTTAGAAGGAGATAAAGCACAATATAATGAATATAAAGCAATAGCATCTAAGGCATGTTCCCTTGAATATTCTTCAAGAGTGATTGTGGCTTCTAGAGTTTTTAAGCTATTGCAAACTGCTCAGTACCATAAGATGTTGTCGATGTGATTGTTCAAATGGTTGAGCACCATTAAGACCATCTTAAGAGTGCCCCACATTGCTGGTGTTAGGGAAACGGATTCCCAAAATAATCCAATACTCAATCGAACACTGAAAAATGAACACGGAAAAACAAGCCCAGAAAACGTGTTACACCGATCATAAGGTACATTACAGAGTCGGACATACCTTGTCTTTTATTGATTAAACACCATTGCTATAGTTTGATGAGGAATTCTGATATTGTTCTTGAAGAGAAGCGTGCTGTTTTTGGGGAGAAACTGAGAGAGCGTAGAAAATCAAGAGAACGTGTTTTCTCTTCTTTTCAGTTTACGTAGCAACCGCTCAAATTTTCTATTTTATTCAAAAATCCCCATTTTCTTTTATCTATAGTAACTGCCTCTCACGGCCAGGTTTTTGGG
The DNA here is from genome assembly GCF_016545825.1 of Eucalyptus grandis. Classification (NCBI taxonomy): domain Eukaryota; kingdom Viridiplantae; phylum Streptophyta; class Magnoliopsida; order Myrtales; family Myrtaceae; genus Eucalyptus; species Eucalyptus grandis. The sequence goes on from NC_052616.1 coordinate 22,856,596, forward strand.
CCCAACATGGTCGGACGGGCCTAAGTAGGCCAATCAAACATAAAAACCCATCAGCTAGATTTGTTGGTCCGATGTATGCTTTCATCTTGCATTTGGTGTAGCAATAATTTGTTCCATCAAAATATGGAGGTCTTGCCATTAATCGTGCTTAACAGACTCCTGCACCAACGGTCAATGGCAGATCTTTATGTTCTTATAACAAAACAAAAAATCAAAATATGTATGGTTGTCAATATTCTTGAGATTTAAATTGATATTCAGTAATATATCTGGCTCTTCAAATCATAGTATAAAATCATGTGACCCGTACTGTCTTCTCAAGTGATATAAGGAGCTGCTTTTATTAGCAACGCGTGAGTATATTAAGGCTTCCTATAGTAGTTGACTTATGTATTGTCTTCCACTTCATCTTCTTGAGTATAACCAAGACTGTAGAAATTTTTCACCTTGTTACGGTTTCTCCAAGTCCCCATGAAGTTCTTGTTTTCTAACCTGTTCGCCTTCATCAAGGTCCAACCAGCTATCATCAGTGTATCACTTTTATTATTCAAGTTCTATATGTTGGGAGAAACTACTATGATATTTTGAAGTTGACAAAACCATTTGTCTATATCTATATCCGATAGATGCATATGTTGTCTTGTGTCAAGTTGAACTAATACAAGGAGAGCTTTATCACCATTAGAACCAAGAATATAAAGTGAAAGACTGATGATGGTCAGACGGACCTTAATAGAGGTGAACAAGTCAGAGAACGGGAAGTTCACCAGAACTTGGAGGTACTGTGACAAGGTGTACAACTCATCTAATCTTGGCCATACTCAAGACGATAAAGTGGAAGGTAGTATTTTAGTAAACTATTGGTGGGAAGCCTTGATAGATTGATTTGTTGCTGATGGAATGGGTTCCTTACATTACTTGAGAAGAACATGTGTATCATATGATTATATAAGAGAAAATAACACAAGTGTTACAACTTTCGATCACTTAAGTATCATAATTTTTGTATGGCGCTACCTTGAGTGCATTAATATTTTTTTTCCGATAATTTGAGTGACTTAACTTATTAAAAATGTTCATCACCAATGTCATGCCATGTAAGATTTTCAACAACTTTGGGTGAAACTTTTTAAAAGTCATGGCACTTAAGTGATTAATTAAAAGTTGTGACACTCAAATGAACCTTTTTTTACAAGTCATAACACTCAAGTGGTTGAAAAAAAAAGTTATGACGTTCGTGGTATCCTTACATTCATAGTTGCACTATATTGGCAAATTGTCCGAAGGTTTATGACTAAATTTATAAAATTGAAAAGTTTATGACTAAATTGGCTACCGTACAATAGATTTAGAATTTTTGGGACAATTTATCCTAGTATAACCTATAGCATATGTCTTACTTACGATTAACATCCCTGTAAGGATGAATAGCTCCCAAAAAAGGATCAATTGATTCTCTCCTAATTGGTTGGACTGTCATGCATTCCTAAGTGAGCTAATATGGTACGGTCAAATCCATCAAGATTATCAAAGCTCTACTTGGCATAATGCCCATCCGATAGGGACTGATGGGTTGTGCTAGATTCTAGATTACCTTTGGGAATCATCCCCATGACTACAAGACAAATTTTACTAATCACTGCAGGCTAACGACTAAGTTGGAAATTTTGGATAATAAGCATTGACCTAAGGATGATCTATGTTTATCAATATTCAGAGGTCTTAAATATAATTCCTCTCTCCTTCTACCTTCTTCTCCTAAAATTAAGTATACATATATATGGGCAGAGGAAAAAGTTTTTTTTTTTTTTTTTTAAAAGAAGGAAAATTTGGGCAATTCCTTGTATTATTCAGCCACATACATGCATTTGCCCTCGATCAGTTTATAGGTCGTTTTTCGGACCAACCACGTGAAAGTCAGATCTATGGCAACAATGGCAGAATAATGGGCCATGAATCATATATATCATAACTCATATACGATGTCAGATCTCTTAAAGAATGATGGGCATGAGTCATGTATATCAAAAGTCAAAACTCAGGTAGTCACATCTCTTAAAGAATAGAGAGAAGAAGAAGTAAAAAAGGTACCTTTGGCAACATTTTTATTCCTGAAAATAATTTCTTTTTATAAATAATTCTTTTTCTATTTTCGGAATTAAAAAAAAAAAAAGAATGCATTTGGTATATCGCACAAGTTTTTTTTTTTTGTAATGTAGAATTTCTTTTAATTTTTTAATAATTTTTTGAGATTTTTTATTCTTTTTTTTCCTCTCTTCTTCTTCTGCTATAGGCCACCGCCGTTGCTTACTGGTGTCGCGACCTCTTTTTTTTTCGGTGCCCGCAATCGGGTACGAGCGCCTAAAGGAGGCTAATGGCTCGGCTGAAATTTGTTAAGCCCGGACTCTCCCAAGTCCACCAATTCACGACTTAATTGTTCAAATTTTTAACCTGTAAATCAATTTTTAAAATGGAGTCGCCACTAATCGGTTTGGGGTAGGTTGATTAGAAACCCAAGCGAAGTATCGGGAGAAATACTCGCTCCTGCGCAACAAGAGAAATTAGGATCGGGACTTGATTACACTAGTTAATCACTAATGCCCTTTCGGTACCTAATCTTGTTTAAACCCCGAGGCTTTTTGGATGTTCGAGGGATTTTCCATGCATTTTGGGAGGAAAAACATTTTTGAGTCTTTTTCTAATTTTTTTTTTTACACAAAAGGGATTTTTTGGTATTTTTGGAAAAATACAAGTCTTTTTGGCTTTTTCTGAATTTTTTGGCTTTTTCATGAAATTTTGGATTTTTTTTGGATTTTTGGCATTTTTTTGGAAAATATGGAATATTTTTTATTTTTTTTTTTTATTTTTTGGAAAATAAAATTTTTTTTTTTTTTTTAAAATAAATTATTTTTGAGTTTTTTTAAATAAAATTTATTTTATTATAATATTATTTTATATTAAAATATTATAAAAGCGGCAGGTCGGATCCGCGTTGCGGGCCCGACTCAGATTTTTTCTTTTTCTTTTTAAGTGTAAAAGCCCAAACCTATTTTTTTGGCCCACTTCACAACAATTCTAGCCCAACACAACTCAGCCCACGCGTGCAAGCCCGACCCGGGAAACCCTACCCGAGTGAGGAGCGCCCGACCCGGCTTCGACCCGACGGGCGCCTCTTTCCACGCTCGCGTCTCGCGGCGCCGCAGAGGGGCGGGACGGCGGGTGGCGCTACGAGAGGACAGTAGCGGTGCGGCGTGGCGGTGGCGGCGGCGGGTGGAGATGCAGAGGGAACGGCGGACAGAGCGTGGCCGAGGACCGGTTCCCGCAGTGGCTCGGGGCGGCGAGGAGGGTTTCGAGCGGAAACGGCGACACCAAGCGGGGTTGATACGTGTCTGTGGAGAGGGTATGGCGCAGCGGCGTTGCTGGTTTGCGAGACGGTGTCCTTGGTGGTGGAGGCGGCTGCCTAGAGCGACGGGGCAGCGACGGTCGCGATGGCGAGGCCTCGGCTTCCCAGATCTGGTGTTGGCGGGTCTGTCTCGACACAGCGTCGAGGCGAGGAGCAGCAGCAGAACCTCACTTCTCCGGCTAACCTCGCTCGGCCTCTACCCTCAGATCTGACCCTTCACGCTCAGATCTCTCCCTCTCAAGCTCACCTGCTCGCGGATCTGGGTTCGCTTGCTGCCGGCCTCCCCCAATGTCTCTCGGTGGGAGGTGGTTTAGCTTGCGACCCGATCCTCCGCCCTCTTGGCTTGCTCTTCGATTTCCCCCTTGAAGTCTCTCAAAGGGAAGATCTCGGAGTTCGCCGTGTGTCCTTCGACGGAGGTGGTGCCTCGCTATTTATAGGCGAGGGGGCGGCCGGTTGACGGGGCTTCGACCGCCGGTCTTCGCACGCCGAACGGACGCTCGCGGCCGAACCGGTGTCTCATCTCAGCATTAAAGGCGCGCGTTGAAGGCGCATGCGCGTCGTCCTCTCCTCCGGCGGCCTACCTCCATTCCTCTTTACCGTAGGTTGCCCTTGAGCGCGTCGCCGACCGCTGTGCGTGATGCACAGAGGCACGAGAGAAGAAGAAGGAAGGAGAAGGAAGAAGGAGGGGGAAGGGTTAGGTTGAGTCGCGCGAGGGTTGGGCGGTGGGGGCTGCGCAAGGGAGAGAAAAAAGAGGGGAGGGGCTGGGCTTCGCTTTTTTTTTTTTGTTGTTTTGTTGTTTTTATTTGTTTTTTTGTTGTTTTTGTTATTTATTATTTATTATATGAAAAATGGAAAAATAAAAGAAAACAGGGCCTAATTAATAACTTAATCGAAATTTAGGTGTCAACAGCTGCCCCTCTTTGAAGGTGAGTTCGCAGAGGTTGCATTCAAAGACAAACCTGATACCTAAATTTTGTCCGTTCATATGCAATAGATTATATTTTATTTGGGACCTATTGTCCTATGCAGAAAATGAGCAATATAACATTACACATACTAAGACATATAAGAAGATACCTGTAGTTACTTACCGGGAGTGAGTGAGATAGGGTGTGAACCCCGAGCTTGGCAAGTATCAAGGCGTCATCTTACCTGGTGATATGAGGAGGTTGCTTTTCCAGGGCTCGAACCATTCTTGGTCGCCCTGTTAAAACAAACCATGATTTGTCTAGGACCCGAACCTTTCTTCGGTCGCCTTGACGGGGAATTGCTCCTCCAGGACCCGAACCATTCTTCGGTCGCCTGTTGGAGCAATCAATTGTTTGTCTAGGACCCGAACCTTTCTTCGGTCGCCTTGACGGGAGATGCGCCGACCTTTCTCAGGGCATCTGTTTGTTGGGGGTCTGACTTCTGTCAAAGACACCAGTTGGAACCCGACCTTTCTCGGGAGGATGCACCGACCTTTCTCAGGGCATCGATTTGTGGGGTGTCGATCGAAGACACCGGTTGGAACCGTTGGAACCCGACCTTTCTCGGGAGGATGCGCCGACCTTTCTCGGGGCATCGATTTGTGGGGTGTCGACTTCGTCGAAGACACGGTTGGAACCCGACCTTTCTCGGGAGGATGCGCCGACCTTTCTCTCGGGGCATCGATTTGTGGGGTGTCGGCGAAGACATCGATTTGGGGGTGCGCCGACCTTTCGCACTTCGTCGAAGACACCGGTTGGAACCCGACCTTTCTCGGGAGGATGCGCCGACCTTTCTCGGGGCATCGATTTGTGGGGGTGTCGACACGTCGAAGACACCGGTTGGAACCCGACCTTTCTCGGGAGGATGCGCCGACCTTTCTCGGGGCATCGATTTGTGGGGTGTCGACCTTTCTGGCATCGAAGACACCGTCGAAGTTGGAACCCGACCTTTCTCGGGAGGATGCGCCGACCTTTCTCGGGGCATCGATTTGTGGGGTGTCGACTTCGTCGAAGACACCGGTTGGAACCCGACCTTTCTCGGGAGGATGCGCCGACCTTTCTCGGGGCATCGGAAGACACCGGTTGGAACCCGACCTTTCTCGGGAGGATGCGCCGACCTTTCTCGGGGCATCGATTTGTGGGTGTCGACTTCCGTCGAAGACACCGGTTGGAACCCGACCTTTCTCGGGAGGATGCGCCGACCTTTCTCAGGGCATCGATTTGTGGGGTGTCTGACTTCTGTCGAAGACACCAGTTGGAACCCGACCTTTCTCGGGAGGATGCGCCCACCTTTCTCAGGGCATCGATTTGTGGGGTGTCGACACGTCGAAGACACCGGTTGGAACCCGACCTTTCTCGGGAGGATGCGCCCACCTTTCTCGGGGCATCGATTTGTGGGGTGTCGACTTACGTCGAAGACACCGGTTGGAACCCGACCTTTCTCGGGAGGATGCGCCGACCTTTCTCGGGGCATCGATTTGTGGGGTGTCGACACGTCGAAGACACCAGTTGGAACCCGACCTTTCTCGGGAGGATGCGCCCACCTTTCTCAGGGCATCGATTTGTGGGGTGTCTGACTTCTGTCGAAGACACCAGTTGGAACCCGACCTTTCTCGGGAGGATGCGCCCACCTTTCTCGGGGCATCGATTTGTGGGGTGTGTTGGAACCCGACCTTTCTGACCTTTCTCGGGCATCGATTTGTGGGGTGTCGACTTCGTCGAAGACACCGGTTGGAACCCGAAGACACCAGTTGGAACCCGACCTTTCTCGGGAGGATGCGCGGACCTTTCTTAGGGCATCGATTTGGAAGATACCTGGACATTCACAGGCATATCAATGAGTACCTGGATATTCACAAGTACTAACCTGAAGGATATTTAGGCCTTTGCCGGCATCAAAAAGGGGCATTTAGCTTATCATAGGCAATGGATGGGTACTTGGATGATCACAAGTGCGAACTCTTGGAGGATACCTGGATGTTTGCAAGTATCGAAGGGGTACCTGGACGATCACAGGTACAAACTCTTTGGAGATACCTGGATGATCACAAGTATCGAAAGGGGTACCTGGACGATCACAGGTACAAACTTTTTTTTGGGGATGCCTGGATGATCACAAGTATCGAAAGGGTACCTGGACGATCACAGGTACAAACTTTTTGGGGATACCTGGATGATCATAAGTATCGAAAGGGGTACCTAGACGATCACAGGTACAAACTCTTTGGGGATACCTGGATGATCACAAGTATCGAAGGAGTATCTGGACGATCACAGGTACAAACTCTTTGAGGATACCTGGATGATCACAAGTATCGAAAGGGGTACCTGGATGATAACAGGTACAAACTCTTTAGGGATACTTGGATGATTACAAGTATCGAAGGAGTACCTAGATGATCACAAGTACAAACTCTTTAGGGATACCTGGATGATCACAAGTATCGAAGGAGTACCTGGATGATCACAAGTACAAACTCTTTAGGGATACCTGGATGATCACAAGTATTGAAGGGGTACCTGGACGATCACAGGTACAAACTCTTTGGGGATACCTGGATGATCACAAGTATCGAAAGGGGTACCTGGACGATCACAGGTACAAACTCTCTGAGGATACCTGGATGATCAAAAGTATCGAAGGAGTACCTGGATGATCATAGGTACAAACTCTTGGGAGATACCTGGATGATCACAAGTATCGAAGGGGTACTTGGATGATCACAAGTACAAACTCTGAAGGAAGAATCAAGGCATACTTGAGATATTCGTGTGGAAATATCGATGATGGGTCTTGCATATACGTGAAGGTTTCTCACCTCTTGGTAGTTGGGAATATCGAGGATGGGTCTTGCATATACGTGAAGGTTTCTCACCTTCTGGTAGTTGGGAATATCGAGGACGTACCTTGGATATTCATGAAGGTCTCTCACCTCCTGGTAATTGGGAATATTGAGGATGTGCCTCGCATATTCGTGAAGGTTTCTCACCTCCTGGTAGTTGGGAATATCGAGGACGTACCTTGGATATTCATGAAGGTCTCTCACCTCCTGGTAATTGGGAATATTGAGGACGTGCCTCGCATATTCGTGAAGGTTTCTCACCTCTCGGTAGTTGGGAATATCGAGGGACGTACCCCGGTAGTTGGGAATATCGAGGACGTACCTGGGATATTCATGAAGGTTTCTCACCTCCTGGTAGTTGGGAATATCGAGGACGTACCTTGGATATTCATGAAGGTTTCTCACCTCCTGGTAATTGGGAATATCAAGGACGTGCCTCGCATATTTATGAAGGTCTCTCACCTCCTGGTAATTGGGAATATCGAGGACGTACCTTGGATATTCATGAAGGTCTCTCACCTCCTGGTAATTGGGAATATTGAGGACGTGCCTCGCATATTCATGAAGGTCTCTCACCTCCTGGTAGTTGGGAATATCGAGGACGTACCTTGGATATTCGTGAAGGTCTCCCACCTTCTGGCAATTGGGAATATCGAGGGCGTGCCCCGCATATTCATGAAGGTTTCTCACCTCCTGGTAACATAAACTTGAATGTAGCACGAGGCTTACCTGGATGGCTGCAGGCACTTAAAAGAGGTGGAACACCTGGATAGCCACATGTGTACAAAGTACTGGAATACTTGGATGAACACAAGTATTTAATGATACAACCTGGGACCACTAAGTTGGTCCAAGTGTAAGAAAGCATACCTGGGTAGGCGCAAGCACACAAAGCAGTGGAATGCTTGAACAGCTGCTATTATTTGGGGACAACTTGGGCAAGTTGAGTGTCATGAAAATGAAGTACCTGGACAACGGTGGGTCCTTGACGATATGGGGATACCTAGACAGCAGTAGGTATTTCAAGAGATACTTGGTCAGTTGCAAGTATCAATACTCTTGGGACAACTCGAACAGGTCGAGTGTCAAGAAAAGGGAGTATCCGAACGGTGGCCGGTACTAAAAAACAATGGGATGCTAAGACAGCAGTAAGCATCGAAACTCAAGGGACAACTCGAATAGGTCGAGTGTCAAGAAGAGAGTACCTAGACAGTGGGAGGTACCTAAAAATAAAGGGATACCTGGACAGTCGCAAGTATCAATACTCGGAGGAGAACTCGGACAGGTCGAGTGTCGGGAAAAGGGAGTATCCGAACCGTGGCCGGTACTCAAAGACAATGGGATGCTAAGATAGCAGTAAGAATCGAAACTCAAGGGACAACTCGAATAGGTCGAGTGTCAAGAAGAGAGTACCTAGACAGTGATAGGTACTTTAAGACAAATGGGGACAGGGATATGCTTACTCGGCAATATCTGCACGATTGGGGACGAGAGTATGTCTACTATTTGCACAATATGCACACATGATTATATATGCAGTAAATTCATGAGTTTAAATGGGATTCATGCATGACAATTTTGTCAATTTTGGCATCATCCGAATTCTACTGGGGAAAATTTGAAAGACAACCTTCATTCCAAATGTAGATGTCTTGAGCATGCGAGATGAGGGACTTTCAGTCTGAAAGGACTTTCCACTCTCTCTCATGGAAAAGGCTATCCTGACCATTGATGCAGAATTTATAAGGACCACACTTCTCACTGTCATCATGTCAGCAGGGGTCTGAGTATTCTCGCAAGTGGTACGACTTTACCAATGTGAGAGGTCTTTGTTGAAATTGTAATGAAGACTTGGTCAATAGCTCATCAAATGGGACCGTCGAGGTCAAGGCTCATGAACGAAGTGCCGCACGATCATCTCCGGGCTTGCAAGTCAAGAGCCCTACGAAAAGAGATAGAATAGTCTTGCTCGTACTTCTTCGAGCGATGCTTATAGACATATGAAATCCTACATTAATTGAAATGCCCCTAGTCTGAAGAGACTTTTACAATGGGATGTAATGTAGGCTTGATTTATGTGTAAAAGGGTGAGAGCTGGTGATTGCCTTGGCATTTGTCACCAGTCTTTCTTCTCACTGTCAAATAGAGGTTCTATGGACCATAATAGCAACATTTTCTTGGCTGCATTTTCTTGGGGGCATTGGCCTTGCTTTTACCAATCACACTTTGCTTTTTCATGCCCCTATTTTTATTCAAGTTCTTCATTTATGGGCATTGACCTTGCTTTTACCAGGTACACTGCTTTTTTATGCCCATGTTTTTTCATTCTTGTTGCTTGAGAGCTGATCTTGACAAGTTCAAGCAAACGCCTTTGTTAGACTATTGAGTCTTCATCTTTTGCCGGCGCTTTTGATTATGCTGCTCAAACGGCAGTAACTTCTACTTTGCCTCCATGTGAGGGTGAATTTACAGACTCAATTGAGTTGTACAATAGATACAAGTGCCTAAAGAAAGAATTGCTCTTCATGACTCTAGGGCACTTAAATTAATGCGAGTGTTCATATGCAATAAAGACACCCAAAGATTGATGCAAGTGCGAGCAAGAAAATTTCTATCTCTCTTCTCACCTTGTGATGCTGCTTTGCCTCCGATCTGCCCCAGTGTGGGGTGGTTCTTGACAGGGATAGGACATAAATTTCATCAGTGTATGGGGCTCAATGGGGTGAGCAATGAAATGCCTCTCACTGTTTTGGTTATCGTACCATTCGCGAGAGAACTCTTTACCCTACAGTCATGGAATCTTCTGCACTCATGTCACAAGTGTATAGATAAGGGACTGTGTGTAGGATATGGCTTGCCTTTCATCATTCTGACGCGCCTCATCCAGCATGCTCGATTAATCTTGTATTCTTCACTTACCTGTCTATTCTGATAATCCTCAGTGGAATCGGTGACTTAGACAGACGAAATCATCATGCATAATTCATCTGGAAACGACATGCAACATTTCGAATATGATGGAGTTTGAACTCTTCAAAACAAGTGAATGGTTTTGACTCAAAAAAGACCCTATTGACAACTTTAGGGGCTAACATAATGGTGTTTCCAAATACGTTAGATTTTGAACATCAAAAGGGTTATTCACAAATGGGTGTCGATGGTTGTCCATATTGATTAGGAATATGACACATGAATGATCAGTCAGGGTTGGGAATCTGATTGGGTATCTCTGCTTTTGCCCCTGCAGAAGAGAAGATGTACAAGTAGATCAATTAGTCTGGCCAAAATCAAATGTGAGTTGAGGCCTGAAGGATCTCTATCATTTGCTTTGGCAATACTTGAGACGCCATTTTGCTTGGGAGAGTTTGTCATGCCTCTCCTTGATTTGTTATCTTTGTTTTTGACAGTCAGGTAATCCCGCAACAAACAAGACATGCTTCTCATTGATTCGTTATCCTTGCTTTTGATAGTCAGGTGATCCTACAACAAACAAGAGGGAATGTGTTAGTCATGAACTCTTTCAAGAGTCGAATAACTGGAATTGATACAACTTTACCCTTCACTGGTTTGCAGATGATTGGGTGAACTGAAGTGAGAGGAGACACGAAGTCCTATGTCCCTTGCTTCGTTAGGTCAATTATTCTCTAAATTGGCGTCGGATGACACGTCCTTTTACACGAAGTCAGGTGAATTCGATGCGAGTCTTTTCATGTACCAACTTGGCCAATATTGATTTGCCAAACCTAACCATCAAGTTTGGTTCTTGAATCCCAATGCTTCCTATCAATAGGAAAATATGTCAAAAGTGAGTTCGAGATCTTTTGGGAGGAGTATTGGAAACGATACCAAATTACTCTTCTCCAAAGTCTGGATATTTGAATGTCGATGACAGCCCTTTTCGTCTTGGCATAGTTTGACATTTCTTTCGATTGGCCTTCTTCACTTGTAACCATGTATGCATGATTGCTGGTCGTTGATTCATCTTCAACGCCTTCCTTCTGTGGAATTTCTCTTTCTGTCTTTAACTATAGCATCATTGGGCAAAAGTCATGTACCTCAAGCTTCTATGGAATCTGAGATGGACAATCAAAACCTCAAATTCTCTGATGGCAATTACTTCTTGCGAGAGTATGCGTTTGAATAGGAAGTCAGGTTTCTAGGTCCTCATTTTGAATAGGGGCTAGAGACCGCTTCAACTGTCTGGACTTCTTCCCTGTTGACAGTAGCCAATTCAAAGAAAGAGAAAAGATCCCTTCCTTGTGCTTTTGGGCTTGTTGAAGCTGGAAGTCCCGCTGATGAGACCACAGCATCTGATTGCTCAGGCACATTGTGGGGAAAGGATATTGCTCTGGCTTGTGAAGGAGTTGGGCAGGAGCGAGGTGGAGTGTACAAAGCTCCTAGGGATGGCTTGATTTCAACCGTATGCCTGTACCTATTGCGTCCCATCTTTCATTTCCTGTAAATAGAAGAGAGAGGACATCATTTCCAAACTTACATTTTTGAAATGGGATGATTATTTCTATTTGCCCCTGTTTTCTTGGCAGGGTATCTTTGAATTTAGCTAGTTCACATGATGCGCCAGCTTCAAATGCCTCCCTGTCACACTAAGTCAGAGGGGACGGGGATGATATTCTGAGACACAAAATGAGTGAGTTAGAAAGACAAACATGATTTAATAATATTGTTTTGACAAAAGCTTTTGGCAATAAAACATTTTTTGTTTTCAAAAGTATATATCTTTGGGGGAAGAAAGCATGAGGAAGCCCAACCCTGTATTCTTCTTGGATGATAATTTTTCATGGTTGGATAGCATCACCGGGCTGGTTTGGGATACCGCCTCATGCTCTCAAAATATTTTCAACTTTATTTAATAGGTGGATTTACATTTTGGAAAAGTGTTTTCAAAAGTTAGTTCCTCAAGCGGAACCGATGTTGAAAATAAAAACAAGCCGACTTAAGAAAGAGGTACAAGTTCCCACGTAGGGGAATACGAAAGGAAATTAAAAAGGGTTCTACTCGAGCGGGCCTGCACCCATTTCCCCTTACGGTCCTTCATTGATGGTGTCCATGAAAAGGTCTCCAAACATGGTGGTCATGTCATCTGGCCCTTCTTTCTCTGTTGCTAAGGGTGGCACTTCATTGCCTAAATAATACCCGGCCTTCACCAGCCTTTGATGAATGTCAGCAGTATGCACTTCGACATTTCTGCTCTGACTGTCTTCAGAACTGAATACCGCATTTACTTTGTCGGTGTGATCAGGGAGCGAATTGCTCTGGAATGAGAAAGCTTTAGTGTCTAATAGGTTATGGATTCGACTTTTGAGGGCGAAACACTCATCAGTCGAATGCCCCACTTCTTCCATGTGATAGTCGCATATCTTTGACGGGTCATAGTTGGAAAAACTTTCAGCGTTAGGTCGCTTTGGCTCAATGGAAAGGAGGTTCTTTTTCCGGAGGATTGCCAGTACCTGTGACGAAGATCCAGGAAGAGGAGTAAATTGTCTCTTGTTACTGTAACGCTGGGATGGCTGACGGCTGGTGGTCTGTTGCTGTCTTGCACTTGTCTAAATTGTTGGAGAATGATTGTAGGTCGCATTGACATCTACCAGGGGTTCTTTATCTTTCTTTATGCTGAACCTGCCCGTGGATGCAGGTTCAATGAACCAACCATCCCTCAACCCTATCTCGATTTGCTCCCCTACTGGAATGAGTTGATTAAATGATTCGGTGATCGTGGTTACCATTCGATTGCGGTACTCGTAAGGGAGGGTTTTGATAAACATCTTTCTCAGCTCAAAATCGGTTGGTTCAGGACTGATTTGGGCGGCGAGATTCCTCCATCTAATAGCATATTCTTTGAAAGATTCCTGCTTTTTCTTTTCCGTGCGATCAAGATCCTCACGTGAAGGGGTAATGTCCATTATGAATTTGTACTGCTTGAGGAATGCTTCACTTGCTTCACTCCATGTCTCGATGAGGTTTATGTTCTTTTTGATGTACCACCTCAAGGCGGGACCTACCAGGCTTGACTGGAACAACTGAATCATTAAAGGCTCATTATTAACGTACTGGGTCATTCGAACCAAGTACATCTGCAAGTGAGCTCTTGGGTAGGTCGTGCCATCGTACTTCTCAAACTCAGGCATTTTGAATTTTTCCGGCATTTTGACATTGGAATAAATGGAGAGGTCCATCAAAGTAGGATCTTGGAGGCCTTGCAGTTGTTTCAGCTTCTCCTCAAGCTTTTCGAGGCGTTTGTCATGCTCAGTTTTAGACAAACTGTCTGGCCTAGCTTTCTCGATCATGGTTGGGTGCGGATCATCCTCTAATTCGGGCATGTTATCGTCGGTATCTCCACCTTGATCACCCCTAGTAGATGATTGTGGCAACAATACCTCGATTGAGGCCGGGGCGGGAGTGAGTTTGCCCTGGATGGAGTCTATCTGCTTTGAAAGTTGTTGAAGCACATTGAAGACTTGCTTCATTTCACTTTCCATGACCGCAATACGGCTTGGTACATTTTCTTCGGCCATTCTTGCTCTTGCTTTTGAACGAGTCTAGATCGGCGAACGTTGACGTTCCGTGATTACCTAGTCATGAGTAAACAAACGTGTGTGAATACAAGGCGTAAATAGGGAGTCAGTCCATGATGACAACCTAATCCTACTATTTTTGTTTATTCATGAAAAGGTAGAGGGTTTCCTAAACATGGATTGAAAAAGGGCACATGACATGTTAACATGAGCTAAAAAGATATTCAATTTGAAAGGCGAAGAAAGCATGAGTTGCAACAAATTTTGAAAAAGGTTTCTATCCCTTTTTTGAGGCAAATGAAAATTCTTGCGGAAAAGAATTTTGTAACATGCTTGAGAATAAAAACATCAACTGAAAGTAATTTTTTTTTTTTTTTTTTGCAAAAATTTTTTTTTTTTTTTAAACTTTATAACAATTACTTTCAAATTTAAATGACCGTGGTATTAAATCCTAGACTAATCATGGACCACTCAATATATAGTAAGTAAATTAAGAAATAAAAATTACTTCATGAGAAATGAGAAAATTGATGGCAATCACATAGATATGCGCATGATATGTGCGGCTCGATTTCTAACTGAGAAGGTTTGTTGAGATTAAAAAGGTATCCGCCCGTCGCAGTCTCGCGTTAGCAACATACCCTCTTAACCTCGGCTAAAGAAATTCGGGGAAAAGAAAGGCAATCTCATGACGCAGTCTCGCATCCGAAGCCGTATCTTTCTTAACACCATCCTAGGAATCCTATGGCGGCCTAGGTCCGGCGGCCGGGTTATGTGTGCCATGTGTAGTGCTAAAACATTTAAGGATGCACAGCAGTTTATAATCACAAAACATTTTATTTTAACAGAATAAAAAAAAAACTCTAAGCTATTATCCTGCACAAAAGAAAAAAAGCCAAGTCAGCAAAACATTTAAACAAAGATAAAATAGCCTAAGTCCTCAAAGTCCCCAAAGGAGTCGCCAAGCTGTCGCGACCTCTCTTTTTTTCGGCGCCCACAATCGGGTACGAGCGCCTAAAGGAGGCTAATGGCTCGGCTGAAATTTGTTAAGCCCGGACTCTCCCAAGTCCACCAATTCACGACTTAATTGTTCAAATTTTTAACCTGTAAATCAATTTTTAAAATGGAGTCGCCACTAATCGGTTTGGGGTAGGTTGATTAGAAACCCAAGTGAAGTATCGAGATAAATACTCGCTCATGCGCAACCAGAGAAATTAGGATCGGGGACTTGATTACACTAGTTAATCACTAATGCCCTTTCGGTACCTAATCTTGTTTAAACCCTGAGGCTTTTTGGATGTTCGAGGGATTTTCCATGCATTTTTGGGAGGAAAAACATTTTTTGAGTCTTTTTCTAATTATTTTTTTGACACAAAAGGGATTTTTTGGTATTTTTGGAAAAATACAAGTCTTTTTGGCTTTTTCTGAATTTTTTGGCTTTTTCATGAAATTTTGGATTTTTTTTGGATTTTTGGCATTTTTTGGAAATATGGAATAATTTTTATTTTTTTTATTTTTTGGAACATAAAATATTTTTGATTTTTTTTAAATAAATTTTTTTGATTTTTTTAAATAAATTATTTATTTTATTATAATATTATTTTATATTAAAATATTATAAAAACTGACCCGGGTCGGATCCGCGTTGCGGGCCCGACTCAGATTTTTTTCTCTTTTTCTTTTTTAAGTGTAAAAGCCCAAACCTATTTTTTTTGGCCCACTTCACAACAATTCTAGCCCAACACAACTCAGCCCACGCGTGCAAGCCCGACCCGGGGAAACCCTACCCGAGTGAGGAGCGCCCGACCCGGCTTCTGACCCGACGAGCGCCTCTTTCCACGCTCGCGTCTTCGCGGCGCTGACAGAGGGGCTGGGACGGCGGATCGGTGGCGCTACAGAGGACAGTAGCGGTGCGGCGTGGCGGCACAACGGCGGCGGCGGGTGGAGATGCAGAGGGAACGGCGGACAGAGCGTGGCCGAGGACCGGATCCCGCGGTGGCTCGGGGCGGCGAGGAGGGTTTCGAGCGGAAACGGCGACACCAAGCGGGGTTGATACCTGTCTGTGGAGAGGGTATGGCGCAGCGGCGTTGCTGGTTTGCGAGACGGTGTCGTTGGTGGTGGAGGCGGCTGCCTAGAGCGACGGGGCAGCGACGGTCGCGATGGCGAGGCCTCGGCTTCCCAGATCTGGTGTTGGCGGGTCTGTCTCGGCACAGCGTCGGGGCGAGGAGCAGCAGCAGAACCTCACTTCTCCGGCTAACCTCGCTCGGCCTCTACCCTCAGATCTGACCCTTCACGCTCAGATCTCTCCCTCTCAAGCTCACCTGCTCGCGGATCTGGGTTCGCTTGCCGCCAGCCTCCCCCGATGTCTCTCGGTGGGAGGTCGTTTAGCTTGCGACCCGATCCTCCGCCCTCTTGGCTTGCTCTTCGATTTCCCCCTTGAAGTCTCTCAAAGGGAAGATCTCGGAGTTCGCCGTGTGTCCTTCGACGGAGGTGGTGCCTCGCTATTTATAGGCGAGGGGGCGGCCGGTCGACGGGGCTTCGACCGCCGGTCTTCGCACGCCGAACGGACGCCCGCGGCCGAACCGGTGTCTCATCTCAGCATTAAAGGCGCGCATTGAAGGCGCATGCGCGTCGTCCTCTCCTCCGACGGCCTACCTCCATTCCTCTTTACCGTAGGTTGCCCTTGAGCGCGTCGCCGACCGCCGCGCGTGATGCATAGAGGCACAGAGAAGAAGAAGGAAGGAGAAGGAAGAAGGAGGGGGAAGGGTTAGGTTGAGTCGCGCGGGCTGGGCCGGTGGGGGCCTGCGCAAGGGAGAGAAAAAAGAGGGGAGGGGCTGGGCTTCTGCTTTCTTTTTTTGTTGTTTTGTTGTTTTTATTTGTTTTTTTGTTGTTTTTGTTATTTATTATTTATTATATGAAAAATGGAAAAATAAAAGAAAACAGGGCCTAATTAATAACTTAATCGAAATTTAGGTGTCAACAACTGGCCGGACAGCGAAGGGTGGCAACCGACGGCCGGCAAACAGCGAGGGTGGCGAGCAACAAGGAGGAAGAAAAGAAAAAAAGCAAAGAAAAAAATGACTTATTTTTGGAAATTGTTCCTGAAAACAAAGTCATTTTTTTTCTTCTTCTTATTTCTATTTCAATTTATTCTCCTGCCACTTTTCTATTATGGAGAATAAAATAATTAATTAAGCAAACGAATTTATGTTCTTTTTCTATTACAGAAAGCAAAAGAACAAAAAAATAGAAAAATAAAATTGTTACCATGCCGAGCCAAAGTGTATCCGTTACCCACTAAAAAAACAAAAAAATAAAAAATAAAGAGTATCTGTTACGAGGAGTTGCTCACTGGATGAGGTGAGAGATGGGGACGTCCGCTCGGCTGAATCGAAGGGACAAGACTCAGGATCCGAGGAGGACTACTATAAAAGAGGCTGGCCTTTAGGACGAGGGATCTTATGTAGTTCGACAGTTACAGGAAAGAATCGAAGTTGGTCAATAGCTCGTATCTCAAACGCGAACAGAATGTTGCTAGCCGAAGCAGGAGGCGATGATTACACGCAAGACGGAACCATCGATCTCCGGGGAAACCCTGTCCGGCGATCCAAGCGTGGCAGATGGACCGCCTGCTCCTTTATCGTTGGTACTCTCTCTCTCTCTCTCCAACCAAACAAGTATGACGGGGAATATGCGAGCATTGCTCGGGACGAAGTGTGTCTAAAGATCGAATGAAAGCAACCTATATACACGCAAGCCCTCCTGAACATGCTTCCAATGCTGCAGAAGAAGTAGGCAGAAGTGCCAGAAAGAAACAAAAAAGAAAGACACTATTCTAGGTTTATAAACACAAATAGCTGATCCCTTCTGCTTTGAATTATATTCTACACAAGTGAGACCAGCGGGACCAAGCCCAACATCTCGACGATCGGTGCGAACCAGTTCGACGATTTTGACACGAAGGAGAAGGCCCACAAGCTCTCCTTCTTCAACTGGTGGATGTTCAGCGTCTTCTTCGGGGCACCCTTTGGCAACACCGTCCTCGTGTATATCCAGGACAATGTGGGCTGGGCCCTTGGTTACGGTCTCCCTGCCCTTGCGCTCGCGGTCGCGATTGCGATCTTCCTTGCGGGCACCCCTATGTACCGGCACCGGGTGCCTGCAGGCAGCCCAATCACGAGGATGGCGCGGGTCATCGTGGCCGCCACGAGGAAGTGGAGGGTGCAGGTCTTGAGCAATCCGAACGAGCTCTGTGAGCTCGACCCGCAAGAGTATGCCAGCAAAAGGAAATTTAGGATCGACTCGACACCAACCTTGAGATAGTAATTTGCTTCAATATTTCTTTGTGTGTTCTAATATGAAATGTTGATACATCAGTTGTCCATTGAAAAATTTTCCCCAAAATGGGCGATCCTTTGGTAACACATCAAATTTATGTCTTTCGTTCTGTCGTGATTTAGCTTCAACTTTTTGCTTTGTCCATCGTTAGTTGAAATGCTAGTTTTCCAAAAAGCAATTGCTATCATCAAATCGCCATAAAATACAAATAATATGTCGTTGGAATGGCTATGTCATGTACTTTCTAATGTTATAGAATTCATTGCATGAACGTTATTGTATGAAAAAGATATACACCACGAAAGTTCCGAAATTTTCGATTTATTTCTCTGACTTGTTCCAGCTAGGGCAACTTTCATATAGAAATTAGTTAAGCTTAGGCCAAGCCCATTATGGGTGGCCCATATCCAAAGCCCAACAATTCGCAAATATTTTATATATGGACTACGAGTTTTAGAGACAAAGATAATTGAACATTCAACGAGAAATTCATTAATATTTTATGGGCAATTAATTCATAGTCGCCATGTAATTTTTTTTTGTTTTTTTTTTTGGTCAGAAGTCGCCTTGTAATTCAGTGGCTAGAAAGTAGCCTCGTACAAGCACACAACGATTGCTAAAAACACATGAAATAAAAGAAACAACACAAACAGAACTTATAATCGCATGACCCACGTGATGCGTGTATGTATGTTGCAATTAGTACTCTCAAGCAGTTGGATAAGAAGCTGCCGATGCGACTTTGCATATTCCTTCGGAACTACCACTGCCTCTTTGAATCCTCATGTAACCGCGTTCACCCCATGTCTCGCCCCACGAGTTCCTGATCTTCCAAAAGTCGGTTCCTTCTTCACTTGTCCCGTACCCAACCACGACGACTGCGTGGTCTAGCTTCGGGCCACATTCCCCATTGAACACGCCTCCACTATAGTACTGGAACTCTTGGCCGCTTGATGGGATTATGACTGAGACCGGCTGCTGCGCAACTGCCTTCATGAGCTCGTCCTCCCCAGACGGGACATGCGTGAAACCCTTGATCTGTGCCGCGTGCTCTGCTGCTTTTGTTGCATCGCAGGTCCCCTGTACTGCTCCATATGGATAGCTATCCTCGGACGCAATTCCTTGGTTTTGGATAATGTACTCGAAAGCATATTCTAGGTAACCGCCTCCACAGCCGAAGTTTGTAGTCACACAATCTACTAGCTGTTGCTCGGAGAGCACCGGCAGTGTACCGTTGGTGATACCCACGATTCCTTCTACTGCTGCAACGACTGAGAATGCCCAGCAGGATCCTACATAATATTTGTTCACGTTATAACATATGAAATTACATTATTTCCATAATTTTGTTGCCATTGGTGTCTGACCTTTCGTTACAATATGGTAAGCATTTGTTTGGTACAATTGTGGCTGTGTTTTAGTTGTGTTACTCGGTGGTTGTGCTAGAATGTGTTGTTACACATTAACTATAGCACCTTAAATTTGGGTGAAACAGCAACCGAGAAGCTATAAACTATTACAGTTGTCAAGAGTTCATCAAACCCATTATAAAAGATGAAGCACTTCTGTTCACAATTGTAGATGCCTAGAGAAAATTTTACCGAATAGGTTCTAAGACGCACATATGCTCAAATTCTCGAGAAAATTTTACCAAATAGGCCACAAAATACCTACTTGTTTACTGGGTAAAAAAATGGTGGATGCATACTTAACATTTGTACTTACCACAATAGCCTTGGTACTTAATCACCTAATGTAGGCTGCTGCGTTTTACATCTAACAGACTAACCGCTCTAATGAATTAGAACATCTTTTTGACAGATGAAGATCTTTATGGCATAAGCAATATCTGGACGCAATAGCTGACTTGTTGTCACAAAAGAGAGATGTTGGAGCAGATAAGCCAATGTTATGAGGCTAAAGTGAGATATTGAAGTCCAAGATATGTACAAAAACCCAGTAGATCGCCAAGCTTGTGAAAATCTTCGATACTGCAAGGGGATGCTGCAATAAGTGGTTATTGAAGTCCATCAGTTATCAATAAGGTATCATCAGTTATCATGGTTGCAGGCCGTAATGAGAGAGGAGTAGAAACAGGTCTGCAATCTTTCATATTAGCTCGAGTAAGTAGATCGAGAGCATATTTGGTCTGAGAAAGAAATAAGTCTTGTGTGGTTTGTTTAGCCTCAATTCCCAAAAAATAATGCAGGAGACCAAGATCCTTCATATGAAATTGAAGGCTTAGTAGATGAATTAAGTTGGAAAGTAAGTGAGCTGAACTTCCAGTGAGCACAATATCATCTACATAGAGTAATAACAGTATGGTGTCTGAGCCATGGTGAAACACAAATAATGAAGGAAAATATTTTTCAGTTCATTGTCAGGTTTTTGCCAAAGATGTCAAAAATATTATTATTTTCTTAGAAAATATTTTTAGAAATGTTACACTTGTTATGGAAAAATAGAGCCTTAGCGAGTAACCGTTTATGCGCTCCAAGTAATCCATTAACCTGTCCATTAACTTGTTTTTAATGTTTCACTTCAAAAAAGGTCGTGATGTTGGTGATCTAGCGTCGCCAGCCTAGACCCGATACCGCGATAGAGGAGAACACAGATAAGTGGTGCCGGCCCATGGCGATGGCAAAATGCAGATCTTATTCTATTCAATAATTTAAGAAAACAAACTTAGCGGCACTTTCGAGAACGGTTAGCGCTCTTGTTCTTTTCAATAGGAGGAAGACTTAAAACGATAAAACCATGATTTGTTGCCTTGGGTCACCTCAGCCGACAACCTAAGGCGACAAAATTCAGTTTTGGCACCGTAGGGTTAGGTAAAACAACAAAAGTCAATTTTGTTCCTTTAGGATATTTTTTTAAGAGTATGCACGTTTTAAATCTTGGTCCCCTTTATATCATCGAGAACAATAGAACTTAAATAAATATTCTATGTCACCCTACAATAAAATGTTTTAGGTACTTATTAAGCCTAATCATAACTGTATTTATCTCATTCTTTTTGTGGATCTTTTTGCATTCTTGATGTGTAAGTAGTAATTATGATGCTTTTCTCTTGTAATATGATCATAAACCTTACGTTGCACATATGTCACGAATGCATGCAAACTATTACGTCTAGATACATTTCTTGAAACTCCAATCACAGAATGACAGATTAATCTGATTGAGAAAATGCTTGTTTTTTTTTTTTTTCAATAGGAGGTAGACTTAAAACGATAAAATCATGATTTGTTGCCTTGGGTCACCTCACCCGGCAACCTAAGGTGACAAAATTCAGTTTTGGCACCGTTGGGTTAGCTAATACAATAAAAGTCAATTTCTTTCCTTTAGGGTATTTTTTGAGAGTATGCGCGTTTTAAATCTTGGTCACCTTATATCGTCGAGAACAATAGAGACCATGGGGATGTAATCCCAAATTAGTAGTTGATGATTATTGTTATGCATAGTTGCGGGTACATTACAATGATGTGGAGATTCAACTTAAGATAAGTTGATGTTGAATAATACCTAAATTAAAGGAGAATATACCTAACACTGAGCTCACATGTTCGAGGGAGATTGTAAAAATACACATGTGACTTATATTAGAAAAATCTCACATCGGAATATTGGCATGAGCTTACGCGTGAAAGGGAGATTGTTCGGATACACGTGTGAGTTATATTAGAGAAGTCTCATATGTGGAGCAGTTAATACAATTTTTGTTGGTCCATGCTCATTAGCACATTTTTATAGCACAAGTATCATTCCTTACGAAAGACAGGCATGTAATCTTTAATATTTAGTTTTGAGCTACGGAGACTGGAAATTCGCATTCTTATCTACTAAACTGAAGATATGCATGGTCCCTCTGATCCATTCGGTTCGTGGTGCCATTTAATATAGTTGGGCACACAAAAAAAGGTGGAGGACTCACCTCGAAATTGAGTACCCTCTAATAGATGACCAGGGGAGTTTTTCACGTGCCAGATAATGCACAAAGCAACTCCATCACGTAACTTATCGTAACTATCTCGACACGTAATGTGATCGCGCATGGCACAGTGAAGAGGTAGGGTCTATAAATTGCATGGAAGCAAGATTGCATCTCCACAAGCCTTTCCATCTAGAGAAAAATAAATTATCAGCGAGAGTTCAGGGAGAGGGAGAGGGAGAGGGGGAGAGAGAGAGAGATACCTACCATGGGAGACGGTAGCTCAAGGCCATGGACCGAGCTCAGCGGCGAGACCAACTGGAAGGACATGTTGGATCCTATCGACGAGGATCTCCGGATGTACCTCATACACTACGGAGAACGAGTCCAAGCCATCTACGATGCGTACAACGGCCAGGAGGAGTCTGGAGACGGCTACGGCATGCCCCTGTACCCGATGGACAAGCTCTTCTCTGAAGTGGGTCTCGAGACGGACAACAACAAGTTCAGGTACGAGGTGACCCGGTACTTTTATGTGCGATCGCATGCGTTGGTGCAGCCGGACAGGTCTTGGGCCGGGTATGTTGCAGTGAGCACCGACGAGGGGACCGAGGCGTTAGGGAGAAGGGACATTTTGGTCACTTGGAGAGGAACGGAGACTCTTCTGGAGAAAGTAGAAGATATTCGAGATGATTTGGCCCCGGCGACCAACATTTTCAAGGACGACACCGATACTAAGATTCACGCTGGCTTTTTAAATTTGTATACGATGAGTGATACAAAAATCAGTACACATCGCTTAGTGCCAGAGAGCAGGTAAGAAACTTTCACTCCATTTATAGATCGCTCTTGGTAATTTACTTCCCGAGTAAGCTCCAAATGGCGTTCCCCTTTTTTTTTTTTTTTTTTTTTTATATATAAATCTAAAAATATGATAAGATATCGCAAGTGATGTTTGGACTACTTTGTCAAATTAAAACTGGCATTGATGGACAACTTTGGTTAGGTTCTAAGGGAGGTCCGGAAGCAAGTCGATCTCTATGCCGGTAAAGGCGAGACAATCAGCATAACAGTGGCCGGCCACAGCCTGGGCGCGGCTTTGGCAACGATCAATGCGCTGGACATCGTGACCAATGGCTACAACGCGCCCACCGACCACCCCGAGAATGCCTGTCTGGTGACCGCATTCCCCTTCGCCAGCCCCAAGGTCGGGGACGAGAACTTCCAAGCAAAGTTTTCGTCGTCCGAGAAGCTCCGCGCCCTTCGTGTGACCAACGCCCTTGACATCGTTCCCTTCATCCCTCCAATCAGATATTACCACGTTGGAGAACAGCTGCTGGTCGACTCGCGCAAGTCCCCGTACTTGAAGCCTCTCTACAGCGGTTTGACTGGCGCCGTGGAAATTGGGCATATGTTGGAGACGTACCTGCATCTAATCGCGGGCACACAAGGGATCGATAGCAACGAATTCGATCTTGGCGAGCGTCGTGGGATTGCGCTGGTGAACAAGGGAATGGATGCTCTAAAGGATACATACAAAATTCCGGCGTATTGGTTGGTGGCCAAGAACAAGAACATGGTCCAGGATGAGGTCACTGGAGACTGGAGCTTGGCTACTCCGTACATCCCACCTCCACCAGAAGATAATTAAAACAAATAGTCCCAAATCTATATATATATATTACTGTGTGATTAGCTATTACCAATAAGTTGCTGCTTTATGACTTAGCATTACCATAATAAAGCTTCGTAATGCAAAAGTGGAGTGGTTTCATTGAGCTGTATTGGTGGTACTAAGTTAAGTGTGTTGTACTAGTGGTCCTAAGTTATGTGTCTCATCTTTTGTTTACCTTCATGTCATGAAATAAATATGGTCCTAAATGAATAATAAAGATCGCTTCTTTATCATTTGTTTTCGTAATTTGCCTCATTTCTTTATTGCTAGCCTTTCTATGTTGAAAAATCTCATTTGAGTTCACAACCAAACCAAATCGAGATCAATTAAGTTGACAATCTTTAAATCATTTCGATTTAACCGGGGTGCTATTGTTCAAGAGTTTGATTGAATGCCCAAAATTATATAACAATGTGTTGTGACCTAACCTCAGTTTGCACCATCTAAGGACAAATGGATTACTAAACCTAGACTTACTTTGGGCTCTTCTAAGCCCATACCAATATGCAACTTAGAATTTATGTTTTTAACACACAAATGATTTTTCAATTTGGACTCGCTACTAATATATGTTGGTAGATCGAAGAATTAATTCTCTATGAAGTTTTAAAACTTGATTAATTCTGGCCGTGAACAAAGTAACCAGCTTGGAATACTATCATGGGCTTAGTCCAATTAATTAATTAAGCTCAAAAATAATCATTTGAGTCCATCTACCGCCAATTTGATTAAATTGCAAATTACATGAATCTATTAACTACTAATGCGAATGTTCCTAATAACTATATGCATTTTTAAATAATTTTATTTAGGGACTAAAACTTAGTCCCTAATTTTCTATGTAATTAACAATTAAATGGAATGTCAAAATTTAGGTGTCAATAAAATGAAAGCTAATGCATCCTTCTTAATCGAGATCAATTAAGTAGCCGTGGTGTATATACCCAGTCGCTCAAACAAAAGGAAAATTCATTGGAAACCGGATAAAGAAGTTTCCAACTTTAAAGAAATTCCTTTAAGGAAGAAGATGGGCATGCACTAATTCGAATTTTAACGTGATAAAATCATATAGTGGAATTGATCAAAATAAAGAAAGAAAGGGAGGTTATGTATTGATATTGCTTTGTCACTAGACTTCGGGGGCTTTGCATTGACTACTAAACTCTATAGAGATAATTGTCCAAAAAATTCTAAACTTGTTATACGATGGCCAATTTAGTCATAAATCTTTCTATTGTGCCAATTAATCCTAAATTGCAAATTTAATCATAAACCTTATTAAAATTTGTCAATTTAGTCCTAAACCTATGGATATTCAATTGAAATGACGAAAATTCTTCATATGATTTCTTTCTTGGGTTTTCTTTTCTAACTTTTTGGTTACTTTTGCCATGTCATATGAACAAATTTCCAATTTGGACTTCAAAATTTTTAAGAAGTCTTAAGAAGTTCGCCGTGACCACGTACCCCTCATCCCATCTCAACCCCAACCCTCTTCGAGGCCAACCCTTCTATGCCCATCCGCCCGTTACCCTAATGAAGTTGGCAGCCCCGGTTAAGAGGCCCACTGGGGCGCTGTCATTCCCTGTCCATTCCCAGAGTAGGCCGCTCCTGAAGTATAGGATCCTGGTGAACTCATTCCTTAAGTTGCCGGGGAATGGTTGGAAGGAGTCGGCATTCACGTTGATCTGTCTTCAATCAGTGGTTGCTCTGGCAAAGGGTCTGCCGTCGGCGATGAAGCTTTCAACTACCACCTTCAAAAAACGGCAGCCCCTCCCCTCCGTATCGTTTTGGCCAAATGCGACGTACGCGGTGACAGCTACCAATGGCGATGAAGCTTTCAATTACCACCTTCACAAAGGGTAGCTCCTCCCCTCCGTATTGTTTTGGCCAAATGTGACGAACGTGGTGACAGCTACCAAAGCTTCCAAAGCATAGTTCACCCCGATCGACCTCTCTACTAAACCAATTGTGACATTCTCTCTCATGTTAAGTCTAATCTTTTTGCCTAGTATTAAACGTGAACATATTTAATTGAGGAGGCAAATGAGGCCTATACAAATTTAAACTCAGGATCTCTAACTCTAATATCATGTGAAATTTTATGAAACTATCGCCAACTATTCTAAAAACTTAAATTATTATATAAAGACATAATTTATTATTTAAATATTCTAACAGATATTACTAGCTCTTGCTATTACTAGCTCTTGCTGTGCTATCTCTTAAGTCTATCCACTGACTATATATAAGGTTTGTTAGCAATTAAAACCATGAAATGTCTCGATCGCAGATTATTTCACGCTCAATTGAATTGCGTAGGTTGGTTGTCGATACAAATGTAATGATTACATTTGTCTCTTTTCCACGTTTTTAGTTAGGGTTTGTCCCATGTATTGAGACTCATGGAACGCTTTCTCTCTAGAAAAGTCTGAAGCAAGGCGTAACCACCGACGAGTTCCTTCCATTTGGTTAATTTTATTATACTATATTAAGTCAATTGCAATTTTGCCCTTCATGATTCTGTCTTAGCCAAGCGTCCTATCTTCAAGCGGAGGAATAGAGCTTTTCAATAAGATACAGCCAAGTTTAAAACAGAGGCAATTAAGCAGAGGATTCTTGAGAATGGACCTTGGTTATTTTCTCATTATTTGGTTATCTTGAAACCTTGGATCCCGAATACACCCATGCATTGCTATGACTTTCATACCTATGTGTTTTGGGTCCAAATTCTCGGATTACCTCTAGAACGTTGTACAGAGACTATGATTACAAAAGTAGCATCACATATAGGTAGGGTGACATAGTTTAAAGTAGAGCATAAAGATGGATCTACTCTTCGATCAAGTCGGGCACGTGTGGAACTTAACCTGCAACAGCCCCTCAAAACGGGGCTCCTAATCAAGGTGGAGGGGAAAAACTTTTGGTTGGATTTCAGATATGAAAGACTGTCTCATTATTGTTATTCATGTGGAATACTTGGGCACTACGCTATGTACTGTAAAGATCCAAGAGGTGGGAAGGGGGAGAGACGACCCAATTTGGGGGGAGCATAGAAAGCCCATGGGACTTAGCAACCCAATCAGCAATGAAGTTTGCGGCCCGTCTACAGTATTGGATGCGAAGAAAAGGAAAACAGGGCAAGAGTGCCCTAGCTTCTATGAACAATGCCCGTTGTTGCCAGGGGATCAAAGTAGGGTTTCGCACAGCATCCACCATCACCGAACAATCGGACTCCAGTAGCAGACGATCGCGATCCATCCCTTGCTGCAGCAGAAATTTTAAGGTAAGAATCAACGCTTGAGTCTCTGTTTCTAGTGCCGAAGAGGCGTTAATGGTGTCGGTAAAACCATCGAGCAAGTCACCAACAGTCGCGGCACACACAGGCTACAGCTCCTTTGTGTTGCAAGATCGGGTACGCGCCATCTATATTGATTTTAATAACTCCTGGTGCTGGTGGATGCCACAGCTGATCAAGATCTGGTTGTGGCATCCTCGGTTTCGCAGACGTCTGGTTGCAGAGGCGAGCTGATCGAACATTTGCAAGAGCCAATTGCACCACCTGTTCAATATTTGGACTTCTTTGGTGAAAAACGAAATCGTTCCTGCTCTTCAGAGATGCCACATGATAGAAGCCACTATCTCCAGCACATGTAAGTCATTTCTGTTCTCTATTAAATCCGCAAGGCATTCATCGATCCTAGTAGCAGTAGAAAGGCTGGATGCTAAATTTACATGTGGATGAGACCAGATAGCTTTTGTCCTAGGGCATAAGAGGAAAATGTGTTCAGTTGTTTTCGGTACCTGATCTGTGCACATTGGACAAATGGAGTCAGGGATAATATGTTGTTGGAAAAGATTCTCCTTTGTAGGCAGGGCATTTTGGCAAAGAGACCACATGAATATGCGTAGCTTTGGGGGGCTTTGCAAGTGCCATATAGAATACCATAGCTTTCTGGGTGGTTGGTAAGATGAAGAAGCCATATTAGAGGTATCACTATGATTATGAGCTTTTATGTAATTATAAGCACTCTTAACCGTATATTGACCATTTAGTTGACATTTCCAAATAAGCTTATCAGTAGTGTGAGGAGGCCGAATCTGTAAAGAAAGTATTTCACTTACAGTCCGATGATCAAAGCTTTGTCAAAGGAGGGGTTCATTCCATGCATTCTGATTTGGAAGTATAAAGTCAGCTACCTTCGTTGCTTCTCCTCTAGGAGCTGGCCCTCCTATAATACCGCTAGAAAGCCACTTATCCTCTCTAATGTTGATCCTCTGACCATTTCCAACCGACCATTGGAGATTGTCTGAAATAGAATCCCGACCTGTTAATAAACTGTGCCACCCCCATGAGGGTCTAGACCCTTTTTCAGCCTTCAAAAAATCCATAGAATGGAAATATAAGCCTTTAAAAAGTATGCCCCATAAAGTAAGGGGTGCTTGAGTTAAACGCCAAGCTTGTTTTCCCAGTAGGGCTTTGTTGAACGAAATAAGATCCCGGAAACCCATTCCACCATGGTCCTTTCTATCCTTAAGAGTATCCCATTTCTTCCAATGGATTCTAGATTTACTACAATTCTGCTGCCACCAGAACCTTGCAATTTTCTGTTCAATAGACTTACATAGAGACAGAGGAATTTTAAATATGGACATGGCATATTGCGAGATTGCTTGGACGACCGTTTTAAGTAGAATTTCCTTACCTCCCTTTGAAATTAGATGTTCTTTCCAACCCTCCACCTTAGAATGTACTCTTCCCAGGATCCATGCAAACATCTTCCTTTTAGATTTCCCCCAGTCCAAAGGAAGACCAAGATATTTACCAATTTTGGCCAATCTTGGGACACATAGTTCGCTGGCCAGATTCACTGAAGGCCTGGGGACAAGCTTTGCTAAAGAAAATCCTCCCCTCCGTATTGTTTTGGCCAAATGTGACGAATGCGGTGACAGCTACCAAAGCTTCCACGGCGTAGTTCACCCCGATCAACCTCTCTACTAAACCAACTGTGACATTCTCTCTCGTGTTAAGTCTAATCTTTTTGCCTAATATTAAATGTGAACATATTTAATTGAGGAGGCAAATGAGGCCTATAAAAATTTAAACTCGGGACCTCTAACTCTAATATCATGTGAAATTTTATGAGATTATAGTCAACTATTTTAAAAACTTAAATTGTTATATAAAGATGTGATTTATTATTTAAATATTTTAAAAGATATTACTATCTCTTGCTGTGCAATCTCTTAAGTCTATCAGCTGACTATGTATAAGGTTTGTCGGCAATTAAAACCATGAAATGTCTCGATCGCAGATTATTTCCCGCTCAATTGAATTGCCTGTGTTGGTTGTCAATACAAATGTAATGATTACATTTGTCTCTTTTCCACGTTTTTAGTTAGGGTTTGTCCCATGTATTGAGACTCATGGAACACCTTCTCTCTTCAAAAGTCTGAAGCAAGGCGTCACCACCGATGAGTTCCTTCCATTTTTCTTGGCAGAAACCAGATCTTCATGTACTATTAGCCACAAAAAGTTGAAGCAATTGAATTAGCATTACTTTATAACTAAGTTCAGTCCAACCTCCCTCCCCCACTCCACAAAAAAAAAAAAAAAAAAAAAAAAATCCTTGTCATCCGCAGAAAAAACAAATTGCATAATTTTATTATACTATATTAAGTCAATTGCAATTTTTTACCTTCATGCTTCTGTCTCAGCCAAGCGTCCTATCTTCAAGCGGAGGAATAGAGCTTTTCAATAAGAGACCAAACGAATCGGCTATGTGATGATATCTTTATTCACCATTGGACTTCCTTGTTCCCCAAGTCAATCACCTATGGTAATGTTTAAAATTGTAGGCCCAAGTCGACCTTCTGATTTTATGCACGAAATCAAATGGCTAGGACGGTTATCGTATGATTACACATTATTATTTGAAGGCCTAGATATTTCGATTGACTATCAATCCAAGCCGAAAGGAGTATCATTTTTTATTTTACTTTTTTTTTTTCAAAACTAAGACTGGATTTGTTGTAATAAATATGGAAAGAACACATGCTAGGGTTCTGACATCAAGAGATAAGTTTTGCAAATCTTAGAAATTTCTTCCTTATAGAATTATTTTCCTTTTGCAAAAATCCTTTTTCTTTTTCTTTTACAAAAGAAATTTCCTTTTGTGCTCAACGACTATTTCTTCTTTTAAAACACCTTGCCATTTCAATTTGGAAACTTCCTTCTTCAGACCACGAATTTTCTTGAAACCTTTATTATGCATTACACGATTCATTAATAAATTCTTCTGTATTATCAGAATTCGAACAATTTATCTCGTCTTCCTTATATTGCATGTCAGCCATCAAATAGAGATGTGCTTGCTCCTCAATTTCATCATCATTGGATTCACATTAAGTATCACTCCATATTTTTACCATTAGGCACAAAAACATGAGAAAATAGAGTAAAAGCGAGAGAGAAATCAAGACACAAGGTTTATCCTAGTTCATTCTTAAACTAGGCTTAAATCTAGCTGAGGATTCCATTATAATTAGCAATACCACCTCTCTGTTACAACTCTCAATTACAAGATAAAGAAATTATATAAGTAGCGGTAGCAATTCATAGGCCTAAGCCCAAGTTACCAATAAAATATTAATTGAAACAATAAAAACCCTCTGGCAACTGGAGACACTGCTCCCTAAACCCCCGCTGGGGCAGCCTAGTGGGGCCCGTGTGTCTCTCTATTGATGGGGAATAAGAACCGCATATTAACACTACCTCCAAGGCTTCTTCTTCTTCTTCTTCTTCTTCTTTCCCTCAAATTTCTGCTTTGATTTCTTGAGTAAGGAACAATCAGGCTTGGTGTATCCATGTTTTCAGCATTGAAAGTATATCACATCTTTACCTTTGTTACCCTCTTTCCTCTTAGAGAACTTCCTTTCATCGAATTCTTTTGATTGTTTGTTGCCCTAGAAGCCTTTTGGGTAACAACGTCATGTCTTCATCATCATCATCTTCATCTGCTTTCCTATCATCTACGTCATAAGTGTCAACCTTAAATGCAATGAACTTCTTACTTTTTTTTATCACATTCGTATTGTCGTTCAACTTCATAGGCCATTAGAGATCCTATTAGCTCATCCACTGTTAGAGGTATGATCCTCAGTGTTTCTCGAATGGAGGTATTCATGTGATTCCATTCAATTGGCATTGCTTTTACGATCTTGTCCACATATTCTTCATTGGTAAATGTCTTTCCTTGATAGGCAAGATCATTTACTATCTTTGTATACTTAGCGCTCATCTCGGTGATAGTTTTGTCGGACTTACTCTTGAAGGTTTCACACTCCCGAAGTATGTTTATCTTGGTTTTCTTAACACTATCAATGCCTTCGAAAGTCACTTAAAATATGTCTCAAATATTTTTGGGCATAGTGCAAGTTGAAATAAGATTAAACTTAGAAGGAGATAAAGCACAATATAATGAATATAAAGCAATAGCATCTAAGGCATGTTCCCTTGAATATTCTTCAAGAGTGATTGTGGCTTCTAGAGTTTTTAAGCTATTGCAAACTGCTCAGTACCATAAGATGTTGTCGATGTGATTGTTCAAATGGTTGAGCACCATTAAGACCATCTTAAGAGTGCCCCACATCGCTGGTGTTAGGGAAACGGATTCCCAAAATAATCCAATACTCAATCGAACACTGAAAAATGAACACGGAAAAACAAGCCCAGAAAACGTGTTACACCGATCATAAGGTACATTACAGAGTCGGACATACCTTGTCTTTTATTGATTAAACACCATTGTTATAGTTTGAGGAGGAATTCTGATATTGTTCTTGAAGAGAAGCGTGCTGTTTTTGGGGAGAAACTGAGAGAGCGTAGAAAATCAAGAGAACGTGTTTTCTCTTCTTTTTAGTTTACGTAGCAACCGCTCAAATTTTCTATTTTATTCAAAAATCCCCATTTTCTTTTATATATAGTAACTGCCTCTCACGGGCCGGGTTTTTGGGCCCAACATGGTTGGACGGGCCTAAGTAGGCCAATCAAACATAAAAACCCATCAGCTAGATTTGTTGGTCCGATGTATGCTTTCATCTTGCATTTGGTGTAGCAATAATTTGTTCCATCAAAATATGGAGGTCTTGCCATTAATCGTGCTTAACAGACTCCTGCACCAACGGTCAATGGCAGATCTTTATGTTCTTATAACAAAACAAAAAATCAAACTATGTATGGTTGTCAATATTCTTGAGATTTAAATCATGTGACCCATACTGTCTTCTCAAGTGATATAAGGAGCTGCTTTTATTAGCAACGCGTGAGTATATTAAGGCTTCCTATAGTAGTTGACTTATGTATTGTCTTCCACTTCATCTTCTTGAGTATAACCAAGACTGTAGAAATTTTCACCTTGTTACGGTTTCTCCAAGTCCCCATGAAGTTCTTGTTTTCTAACCTGTTCGCCTTCATCAAGGTCCAACCAGCTATCATCAGTGTATCACTTTTATTATTCAAGTTCTATATGTTGGGAAAACTACTATGATATTTTGAAGTTGACAAAACCATTTGTCTATATCTATATCCGATAGATGCATATGTTGTCTTGTGTCAAGTTGAACTAATACAAGGAGAGCTTTATCACCATTAGAACCAAGAATATAAAGTGAAAGACTGATGATGGTCAGACGGACCTTAATAGAGGTGAACAAGTCAGAGAATGGGAAGTTCACCAGAACTTGGAGGTACTGTGACAAGGTGTACAACTCATCTAATCTTGGCCATACTCAAGACGATAAAGTGGAAGGTAGTATTTTAGTAAACTGTTGGTGGGAAGCCTTGATAGATTGATTTGTTGCTGATGGAATGGGTTCCTTACATTACTTGAGAAGAACATGTGTATCATATGATTATATAAGAGAAAATAACACAAGTGTTACAACTTTCGATCACTTAAGTATCATAATTTTTGTATGGCGCTACCTTGAGTGCATTAATATTTTTTTCCGATAATTTGAGTGACTTAACTTATTAAAAATGTTCATCACCAATGTCATGCCATGTAAGATTTTCAATAACTTTGGGTGAAACTTTTTAAAAGTCATGGCACTTAAGTGATTAATTAAAAGTTGTGACACTCAAATGAACCTTTTTGTACAAGTCATAACACTCAAGTGGTTGAAAAAAAAAAGTTATGACGTTCGTGGTATCCTTACATTCATAGTTGCACTATATTGGCAAATTGTCCGAAGGTTTATGACTAAATTTATAAAATTGAAAAGTTTATGACTAAATTGGATACCGTACAATAGATTTAGAATTTTTTGGGACAATTTATCCTAGTATAACCTATAGCATATGTCTTACTTACGATTAACATCCCTGTAAGGATGAATAGCTCCCAAAAAAGGATCAATTGATTCTCTCCTAATTGGTTGGACTGTCATGCATTCCTAAGTGAGCTAATATGGTACGGTCAAATCCATCAAGATTATCAAAGCTCTACTTGGCATAATGCCCATCCGATAGGGACTGATGGGTTGTGCTAGATTCTAGATTACCTTTGGGAATCATCCCCATGACTACAAGACAAATTTTACTAATCACTGCAGGCTAACGACTAAGTTGGAAATTTTGGATAATAAGCATTGACCTAAAGGATGATCTATGTTTATCAATATTCAGAGGTCTTAAATATAATTCCTCTCTCCTTCTACCTTCTTCTCCTAAAATTAAGTATACATATATATGGGCAGAGGAAAAGATTTTTTTTTTTTTTAAAAGAAGGAAAATTTGGGCAATTCCTTGTATTATTCAGCCACATACATGCATTTGCCCTCAATCAGTTTATAGGTCGTTTTTCGGACCAACCACGTGAAAGTAAGATCTTTGGCAACAATGGCAGAATAATGGGCCATGAATCATATATATCATAACTCATATACGATGTCAAATCTCTTAAAGAATGATGGGCATGAGTCATGTATATCAAAAGTCAAAACTCAGGTAGTCACATCTCTTAAAGAATAGAGAGAAGAAGAAGTAAAAAGGAACCTTTGGCAACATTTTTATTCCTGAAAATAATTTCTTTTTTTTAATTCTTTTTCCGAAAAAAAAAAGAATGCATTTGGTATATCGCACAAGTTTTTTTTTTTTTTTTTTTTTGTAATGTAGAATTTCTTTTAATTTTTTAATAATTTTTTTGAGATTTTTTATTCTTTTTTTTTCTCTCTCTTCTTCTTCTGCTATAGGCCACCGCCGTTGCTTCGGTGTCGCGACCTCTTTTTTTTTCGGTGCCCGCATCGGGTACGAACGCCTAAAGGAGGCTAATGGCTCGGCTGAAATTTGTTAAGCCCGGACACTCCCAAGTCCACCAATTCATGACTTAATTGTCAAATTTTTAACGTGTAAATCATTTTTAAAATGGAGTCGCCACTAATCGGTTTGGGGTAGGTTGATTAGAAACCCAAGCGAAGTATCGGGAGAAATACTCGCTCCTGCGCAACCAGAGAAACTACTAATGCCCTTTCGGTACCTAATCTTGTTTAAACCCCGAGGCTTTTTGGATGTTCGAGGGATTTTCCATGCATTTTTGGAGGAAAAACATTTTTGAGTCTTTTTCTAATTTTTTTTTTGAATTTTTTGGCTTTTTCTGAATTTTTTGGCTTTTTCATGAAATTTTGGATTTTTTTGGATTTTTGGCATTTTTTGGAAAATATGGAATATTTTTTATTTTTTTTATTTTTTGGAAAATAAAATATTTTTTTTTATTTTTTTAAAATAAATTATTTTGAGTTTTTTTTTTTTTTTAATTTTATTTTAATCTTATTTTATATTAAAATATTATAAAAAGCGACCGGGGGTCGGATCCGCGTTGCGGGCCCGACTCATATTTTTTTCTCTTTTTCTTTTTTAAGTGTAAAAGCCCAAACCTATTTTTTTTGGTCCACTTCACAACAATTCTAGCCCAACACAACTCAGCCCACGCATGCAAGCCCGACCCGGGGAAACCCTACCCGAGTGAGGAGCGCCCGACCCGGCTTCTGACCCGACGGGCGCCTCTTTCCACGCTCGCGTCTTCGCGGCGCTGACAGAGGGGCTGGGACGGCGGATTTGTGGCGCTATAGAGGACAGTAGCGGTGCGGCGTGGCGGCACAACGGCGGCGGCGGGTGGAGATGCAGAGGGAACAGCGGACAGAGCGTGGTCGAGGACCGGATCCCGCGGTGGCTCGAGGCGGCGAGGAGGGTTTCGAGCGGAAACGGCGACACCAAGCGGGGTTGATACCTGTCTATGGAGAGGGTATGGCGCAGCGGCGTTGCTAGTTTACGAGACGGTGTCATTGGTGGTGGAGACGGCTGCCTAGAGCGACGGGGCAGCGACGGTCGCGATGGCGAGGCCTCGGCTTCCCAGATCTGGTGTTGGCGGGTCTGTCTCGGCACAGCGTTGAGGCGAGGAGCAGCAGCAGAACCTCACTTCTCCGGCTAACCTCTCTCGGCCTCTACCCTTAGATCTGACCCTTCACGCTCAGATCTCTCCCTCTCAAGCTCACCTGCTCGCGGATTTGGGTTCGCTTGCCACCGACTCCCCCGATGTCTCTCGGTGGGAGGTCGTTTAGCTTGCAACCCGATCCTCCGCCCTCTTGGCTTGCTCTTGGATTTCCCCCTTGAAGTCTCTCAGAGGGAAGATCTCGGAGTTCGCCGTGTGTCCTTCGACGGAGGTGGTGCCTCGCTATTTATAGGCGAGGGGGCGGCTGGTCGACGGGGCTTCGACCGCCGGTCTTTGCACGTCGAATGGACGCCCGCGGCTAAACCGGTGTCTCATCTCAGCATTAAAGGCGCGCAGTGAAGGCGCATGCGCGTTGTCCTCTCCTCCGGCGGCCTATCTCCATTCCTCTTTACCGTAGGTTGCCCTTGAGCGCGTCGCCGACCGCCGCGCGTGATGCACGAGGCACGAGAGAAGAAGAAGGAAGGAGAAGGAAGAAGGAGGGGGAAGGGTTAGGTTGAGTCGCGCGGGAAATTTGGGCCGGTGGGGGCTGCGCAAGGGAGAGAAAAAAGGGGAGGGGCTGGGCTTCGCTTTTTTTTTTTTGTTGTTTTGTTGTTTTTATTTGTTTTTTTTGTTGTTTTTGTTATTTATTATTTATTATAAGAAAAATGGAAAAATAAAGGAAAACAGGGCCTAATTAATAACTTAATCGAAATTTAGGTGTCAGCAGTGCCCCTCTTTGAAGGTGAGTTCGCAGAGGTTACATTCAAAGACAAACTCCGATACCTAAATTTTGTCTTTCATATGCAATAGATTATATTTTATTTGGGACCTATTGTCCTATGCAGAAAATGAGCAATATAACATTACACATACTAAGACAGATAAGAAGATACCGTAGTTACTTAGGGAGTGAGTGAGATAGGGTGTGAACCCCGAGCTTGGCAAGTATCAAGGCGTCATCTTACCTGGTGATATGAGGAGGTTGCTTTTCCAGGGCTCGAACCATTCTTCGGTCGCCTGTTAAAACAAACCATGATTTGTCTAGGACCCGAACCTTTCTTCGGTCGCCTTGACGGGGAATTGCTCCTCGGGACCCGAACCATTCTTCGGTCGCCTGTTGGAGCAATCAGTTGTTTGTCTAGGACCCGAACCTTTCTTCGGTCGCCTTGACGGGAGATGCGCCGACCTTTCTCAGGGCATTTGTTTGTTGGGGGTCTGACTTCTGTCAAAGACACCAGTTGGAACCCGACCTTTCTCAGGGCATCGATTTGTGGGGTGTCTGACTTCTGTCGAAGACACTAGTTGGAACCCGACCTTTCTCGGGAGGATGCGCCGACCTTTCTCAGGGCATCGATTTGTGGGTGTCGACACGTCGAAGACACCAATTGGAACCCGACCTTTCTCGGGAGGATGTGCCGACCTTTCTCAGGGCCTCGATTTGTGGGGTGTCTGACTTTTGTCGAAGACACTAGTTGGAACCCGACCTTTCTCGGGAGGATGCCCGACCTTTCTCGGGGCATCGATTTGTGGGGTGTCGACTTACGTCGAAGACACCGGTTGGAACCCGACCTTTCTCGGGAGGATGCGCCGACCTTTCTCGGGGCATCAATTTGTGGGGTGTCGATACGTCGAAGACACCAGTTGGAACCCGACCTTTCTCGGGAGGATGCGCCCACCTTTCTCAAGGCATCGATTTGTGGGGTGTCTGACTTCTGTCGAAGACACCAGTTGGAACCCGACCTTTCTCGAGAAGATGCATAGACCTTTCTCAGGGCATCGATTTGTGGGGTGTCTGACTTCTGTCGAAGACACCAGTTGGAACCCGACCTTTCTCGAGAAGATGCATAGACCTTTCTCAGGGCATCGATTTGTGGGCTGTCTGACTTCTGTTGAAGACACCAATTGGAACCCGACCTTTCTCGGGAGGATGCGCCGACCTTTCTCAGGGCATCGATTTGGAAGATACCTGGACATTCATAGGCATATCAATGAGTACCTGGATATTCACAAGTACTAACCTGAAGGATATTTAGGCCTTTGCCGGCATCAAAATGGGGCATTTAGCTGATCATAGGCAATGGATGGGTACTTGGATGATCACAAGTGCGAACTCTTGGAGGATACCTGGACGTTTGCAAGTATCGAAGGGGTACCTGGACGACCACAGGTACAAACTCTTTGGAGATACCTGGATGATCACAATTATCGAAAGGGGTACCTGGACGATCACAGGTACAAACTTTTTTTTGGGGATACCTGGATGATCACAAGTATAGAAAGGGTACCTGGACGATCACAGGTACAATCTTTTTGGGGATACCTGGTTGATCATAAGTATCGAAAGGGGTACCTGGACGATCACAGGTACAAACTCTTTGGGGATACCTGGATGATCACAAGTATCAAAAGAGTACCTGGACGATCACAGGTACAAACTCTTTGGGGATACCTGGATGATCACAAGCATCGAAAGGGGTACCTGGATGATAATAGGTACAAACTCTTTGGGGATACTTGAATGATTACAAGTATCGAATGAGTACCTGGATGATCACAAGTACAAACTCTTTAGGAATACTTGGATGATCACAAGTATCGAAGGAGTACCTGGATGATCACAAGTACAAACTCTTTAGGGATACCTGGATGATCACAAGTATCGAAGGGGTACCTGGACGATCACAGGTACAAACTCTTTGGGGATACCTGGATGATCACAAGTATCGAAAGGGGTACCTGGACGATCACAGGTACAAACAATACCTCGATTGAGGCCGGGGCGGGAGTGAGTTTGCCCTGGATGGAGTCTATCTGCTTTGAAAGTTGTTGAAGCACATTGAAGACTTGCTTCATTTCACTTTCCATGACCGCAATACGGCTTTGTACATTTTCTTCGGCCATTCTTGCTCTTGCTTTTCAACGAGTCTAGATCGGCGAACGTTGACGTTCCGTGATTACCTAGTCATGAGTAAACAAACGTGTGTGAATACAAGGCGTAAATAGGGAGTCAGTCCATGATGACAACCTAATCCTACTATTTTTGTTTATTCATGAAAAGGTAGAGGGTTTCCTAAACATGGATTGAAAAAGGGCACGTGACATGTTAACATGAGCTAAAAAGATATTCAATTTGAAAGGCGAAGAAAGCATGAGTTGCAACAAAATTTTGAAAAAGGTCTCTATCCCTTTTTTGAGGCAAATGAAAATTCTTGCGGAAAAGAATTTTGTAACATGCTTGAGAATAAAAACATCAACTGAAAGTAATTTTTTTTTTTGCAAAAGTTTTTTTTTTTAAACTTTATAACAATTACTTTCAAATTTAAATGACCGTGGTATTAAATCCTAGACTAATCATGGACCACTCAATATATACAGGAAGGTAAGTAAATTACACGAAATAAAAACTTACTTCACATGAGAAAATTCATGGCAATCACATAGATTTGCGCATGATATGTTCGGCTCGATTTCTAACTGAGAAGGTTTGTTGAGATTAAAAAGGTATCCACCCGTCGCAGTCTCGCGTTAGCAACATACCCTCTTAACCTCAGCTAAATAAATTCGGGCAAAAGAAAGGCAACCTCATGACGCAGTCTCGCGTCCGAAGCCGTATCTTTCTTAACACCATCCTAGGAATCCTATGGCGGCCCAGGTCCGGCGGCCGGGTTGTTTGTGCCATGTGTAGTGCTAAAACATTTAAGGATGCACAGCAGTTTATAATCACAAAACATTTTATTTTAACAGAATAAAAAAAAAACTCTAAGCTATTATCCTGCACAAAAGAAAAAAACCCAAGTCAGCAAAGCATTTAAACAAAGATAAAATGGCCTAAGTCCTCAAAGTCCCCAGCGGAGTCGCCAAGCTGTCGCGACTTCTTTTTTTTTCAGCGCCCGCAATCGGGTACGAGCGCCTAAAGGGGGCTAATGGCTCGGCTGAAATTTGTTAAGCCCGGACTCTCCCAAGTCCACCAATTCACGACTTAATTGTTCAAATTTTTAACCTGTAAATCAATTTTTAAAAAGGAGTTGCCACTAATCGGTTTGGGGTAGGTTGATTAGAAACCCAAGCGAAGTATCGAGAGAAATACTCGCTCCTGCGCAACCAGAGAAATTAAGATCGGGGACTTGATTACACTAGTTAATCACTAATGTCCTTTCGGTACCTAATCTTGTTTAAACCCTGAGGCTTTTTGGATGTTCGAGGGATTCCATGCATTTTGGGAGGAAAAACATTTTTAGTCTTTTTCTAATTATTTTTTGACACAAAAGGGATTTTTTGGTATTTTTGGAAAAATACAAGTCTTTTTGGCTTTTTCTGAATTTTTTGGCTTTTTCATGAAATTTTGGATTTTTTTTTTTTTTCGATTTTTGGCATTTTTTTGGAAAATATGGAATATTTTTTTTTTTTTTTTTATTTTTGGAAAATAAAATATTTTTGATTTTATTTAAAATAAATTATTTTTGATTTTTTTAAATAAATTATTTATTTTAGTATAATATTATTTTATAATAAAATACTATAAAATCGACCGGGTCGGATCCGTGTTGCGGGCCCGACTGATTTTTTTTTCTTTTTAAGTGTAAAAGCCCAAACCTATTTTTTTTGGCCCACTTCACAACAATTCTAGCCCAACACAACTCAGCCCACGAGTGCAAGCCCGACCCGGGAAACCCTACTCGAGTGAGGAGCGCCCGGCCGGCGCCCGACTCGACGGGCGCCTCTTTCCACGCTCGCGTCTTCGCAGCCGCGACAGGGGCCGGGACGGCGGATCTCGTGGCGCTACAGAGAACGATAGCGGTGCGGCGTGGCGGCACAACAGCGGCGGCGGGTGGAGATGCAGAGGGAACGGCGGACAGAGCGTTGCCGAGGACCGGATCCCGCGGTGGCTCGGGGTGGCGAGGAGGGTTTCGAGCGGAAACGGCGACACCAAGCGGGGTTGATACTTGTCTCGGCAAAACATCGGGGCGAGGAGCAGCAACAGAACCTCACTTCTCCGGCTAACCTCACTCGGCCTCTACCCTCGAGATCGACCCTTCACGCTCGATCTCTCCCTCTCAAGCTCACTCCGCTCGCGGATCCGGGTTCGCTTGCCGCCGGCCTCCCGATGTCTCTCGGTGGGAGGTCGTTTAGCTTGCGACCCGATCCTCCGCCCTCTTGGCTTGCTCTTCGATTTCCCCCTTGAAGTCTCTCAAAGGGACGATCTCGGAGTTCGTCGTGTGTCCTTCGACGGAGGTGGTGCCTCGCTATTTATAGGCGAGGGGCGGGCGATCGATGGGGCTTCGACCGCCGGTCTTCACACGCCGAACGGACGCCCGCGGCCGAACCGGTGTCTCATCTCAGCATTAAAGGCGCGCATTGAAGGCGCATGCGCGTCGTCCTCTCCTCCGGCGGCCTACCTCCATTCCTCTTTACCGTAGGTTGCCCTTGAGTGCGTCGCCGACCGCCGCGCGTGATGCACAGAGGCACAGAGAAGAAGAAGGAAGGAGAAGGAAGAAGGAGGGGGAAGGGTTAGGTTGAGTCGCGCGGGCTGGGCGGTGGGGGCTGCGCGCAAGGGAGAGAAAAAGAGGGGAGGGGCCGGGCTTCGCTTTCTTTTTTGTTGTTTTGTTGTTTTTATTTGTTTTTTGGTTGTTTTTGTTATTTATTATTTATTATATGAAAAATGGAAAAATAAAAGAAAACAGGGCCTAATTAATAACTTAATCGAAATTTAGGTGTCACATTTTGCCCCTCTTTGAAGGTGAGTTCGCAGAGGTTGCATTCAAAGACAAACCTGATACCTAAATTTTGTCCGTTCATATGCAATAGATTATATTTTATTTGGGACCTATTGTCCAATGCAAAAAATGAGCAATATAACATTACACATACTAAGACAGATAAGAAGATACCTGTAGTTACTTACCGGGAGTGAGTGAGATAGGGTGTGAACCTCGAGCTTGGCAAGTATCAAGGCGTCATCTTACCTGGTGATATGAGGAGGTTGTTTTTCCAGGGCTCGAACCATTCTTCGGTCGCCTGTTAAAACAAACCATGAATTGTCTAGGACCCGAACCATTCTTCGGTCGCCTGTTGGAGCAATTAGTTGTTTGTCTAGGACCCAAACCTTTCTTCGATCACCTTGACGGGAGATGCGCCGACCTTTCTCAGGGCATATGTTTGTTGGGGTTCTGACTTCTGTCAAAGACACCAGTTGGAACCCGACCTTTCTCGGGAGGATGCACCGACCTTTCTCGGGGCATCGATTTGTGGGGTGTATGACACGTAGAAGACACCGGTTGGAACCCGACCTTTCTCGGGAGGATGCGCCGACCTTTCTCGGGGCATCGATTTGTGGGGTGTCGACACGTCGAAGACACCAGTTGGAACCCGACCTTTCTCGGGAGGATGCGACCTTTCTCGGGGCATCGATTTGTGGGGTGTCGACTTATGTCGAAGACACCAGTTGGAACCCGACCTTTCTCGGGTGGATGCCCCGACCTTTCTCAGGGCATCGATTTCTGGGGTGTCGACTTCGTCGAAGACACCGGTTGGAACCCGACCTTTCTCGGGAGGATGCCCCGACCTTTCTCGGGGCATCCATTTGTGGGGTTTCGACTTCACGTCGAAGACACCAATTGGAACCCGACCTTTCTCGGGAGGATGCGCCGACCTTTCTCAAGGCATCGATTTGTGGGGTGTATGACACGTCAAAGACACCGGTTGGAACCCGACCTTTCTCGAGAGGATGCCGACCTTTCTCGGGGCATCGATTTGTGGGATGTCGACTTCGTCAAAGACACTAGTTGGAACCCGACCTTTCTCGGGAGGATGCGCCGACCTTTCTTAGGGCATCGATTTGTGGGGTGTCTGACTTCTGTCGAAGACACCAGTTGGAACCCGACCTTTCTCGGGAGGATGCACCGACCTTTCTCGGGGCATCGATTTGTGGGTGTGTCGATGTCGAAGACACCGGTTGGAACCCGAGCTTTCTCGGGAGGATGCGCCGACCTTTCTCGGGGCATCGATTTGTGGGGTGTCGACACGTCGAAGACACCGGTTGGAACCCGACCTTTCTCGGGAGGATGCCCCGACCTTTCTCGGGGCATCGATTTGTGGGGTGTCGACACGTCGAAGACACCGGTTGGAACCCGACCTTTCTCGGGAGGATGCCCCGACCTTTCTCAGGGCATCCATTTGTGGGGTTTCTGACTTCTGTCGAAGACACCAATTGGAACCCGACCTTTCTCGGGAGGATGCGCCGACCTTTCTCAGGGCATCGATTTGTGGGGTGGACGCCGAAGACACCGGTTGGAACCCGACCTTTCTCGGGAGGATGCCCCGACCTTTCTCGGGGCATCGATTTGTGGGGTCTCGACTTCGTCGAAGACACCGGTTGGAACCCGACCTTTCTCGAGAAGATGCGCCGACCATTCTTAGGGCATCGATTTGTGGGGTGTCTGACTTCTGTCAAAGACACCAGTTGGAACCCGACCTTTCTCGGGAGGATGCGCCGACCTTTCTTAGGGCATCGATTTGTGGGGTGTCGAGCACGTCGAAGACACCGGTTGGAACCCGACCTTTCTCGGGAGGATGCGCCAACCTTTCTCGGGGCATCGATTTGTGGGGTGTCTGACTTCTGTCGAAGACACTAGTTGGAACCCGACCTTTCTCGGGAGGATGCACAGACCTTTCTTAGGGCATCGATTTGTGCGGTGTCTAACTTCTGTCGAAGACACCAGTTGGAACCCGACCTTTCTCGGGAGGATGCGCCGACCTTTCTCAGGGCATCGATTTGGAAGATACCTAGACATTCACAGGCATATCAATGAGTACCTGGATATTCACAAGTACTAACCTGAAGGATATTTAGGCCTTTGCCGGCATCAAAAAGGGGCATTTAGTTGATAATAGGCAATGGATGGGTACTTGGATGATCACAAGTGCGAACTCTTGGAGGTTACCTGGACGTTTGCAAGTATCGAAGGGGTACCTGGACGACTACAAGTACAAACTCTTTGGAGATACCTAGATGATCACAAGTATCGAAAGGGGTACCTGGACGATCACAGGTACAAACTTTTTTTTGGGGATACCTGGATGATCACAAGTATCGAAAGGGTGCCTGGACGATCACAGGTACAAACTTTTTGGGGATACCGGATGATCATAAG